>NC_135778.1:9459300-9679210 GCF_028453695.1 Augochlora pura
CGTCGTCGTCGTGCACGCGGTGTGTTCAGTAATCGAAGCTATCGGACCCGGGTAAGTAGCATCAATCATGCGATCGCGTATTTCAATTTGCGACGGAACGACGTAGCATCGACGGATTTCAAAAGTTCACGGATTCCGAGGCGGTGGACGTGAACTCTCAACTCTTGGAATTTTCGGTGCCGTAACCGTGAAAGTTTATGGACGGAGTAGGATTTCATGGGTTCGACCAATCACGGCCGTGTGTGAATGAGTAATTGTTGTAATCTATACAGAAATATTCTATGTAATTTATTTAATGATTTAATGTATAAGGGAATATATTGATACATGAAAATTCTCCATTTGTAGCATTTGGGGATTTCCCACGAATTCGACCAATCACGGCTATATAGAAACGAGTAATTGTTATAACCTGTATAGAAATACTCTACGTAATTTAGTTAATAATTTCATGGATAAAGTAATATATAGTTTCTTATAATTATATATGAAAAATAAGGTCTTCGATGTCGTCAACGAAACTAAGGTCACACTAAACATTGTCAACCTATAGCATTCGAGGATTTCCTGAATTAAAAAATATATTGTCAATTGATTTTTAATATTATCTTGCTTATTAAGTGTCAGTTTGAGTTCCAGTATACTTTTTAAACGTATTTAGTAAAAATAGAAACTAGAAAAGGACAGACAGTGACAGAAGAACGAAAACTTGTAATTGTCTATTATAATCAGGGGATTTTTCAAAGAAATATTGCAAAAATGGTAAATAAAAATCGAACATCGTTGCAGTACATTTTAAAAAGATATCTAAATGAAAATCGTATTGCAAAGAAAACAAAAAGAAACAATAAAAAAAATCCTAAATGAATACAGCAGAAGGGGTATATTTAACTTTCTTTTTAACTTTTAAAAAGGAAATTCATTCAGTGAATATTACAAGAATTTTGCGAGAAACAATTACCATGAACAAACTTACATTAATACTCGAAATAAAGTCGAAACATTGAAATTTCCTCGAAAATACAGAAGCATGGATTTTTCCTTGTAGAAAATTGTGCTTTTTGCAGATAAAAGCAAGTTTAACATAAAATATATATGTCATATGAAATAATTAACATATATAATAATTTTCATAGGTCTCTTAGATCGAATTTTAAATTTTACGAATTTTAATTAACGCACCGACGTTAAGATTACTTAAGATTAGTCAATACCATCAGCAAGAATAAAAATGAGAACAAAACAGCTATGACAGAATCAATAAATGTCTCTAATATTTCTGGTCACGCGACAAATTTCTTCGAGACAAGTCACGTTACATTGAACATCTCACAAAGATGGACACCGTTTGCGTCCATCGTCTTTCTGCTCAGAACATTGTAGCACAGCCACCATTGTCTGAAATACTCCTAATACTCCTATCCGGGTCGACAAATTGGAGCCGCAGGTGCGGCAAGCCGAAATTCCGTAGCCGCAACGAACACCGAAACAGTCTACTCGAAATAATCGCGGAGTCCTTTCGCCACGATTCAAAGCTGTCGTGATTAATGCTAATCGAACCGTGGCCCCCCTCGACATAGAGAGTATAAACCAGTCGAACAGAGAGGAGATGCTCGTCCAGGACCGCGCGCGCGCGCGCGGAGCTCTTCAATAAAACCATCCGAGAAGGTTAGATTGACGATCGGCCCGGTTAGAGAAGGTGTTAACAACGTCCGCCAGATTTACTTGTAACGAGTGGGCCGGGCCGCGCGTCGAAAATAAAGCGGCACCGAGAGACGCCCCCCCCCCCCCCCCCCCCAGGGCCGAGTAATAATGCCGAGATTAATTTCTCGCGAGCCGCCCTCTCCGGCAAACCCGGGCACAATTATGCACGGTTGACGTCACGTCGCAGCACCGATGCTGCCATAGAACCACTCGCGCGACTATTGGACGAGAGAAGTTTGAATCGAAGCATTTCTAATATATATTTAAAATAAATATGGATAATATGTAATTATGGAGTAGTGTAAATAGTAGCGTAAAATTGTTTTATAGAAGGAAAATGTCATGGCAGTAATCGTGTCATATTTTACAAAATGGGGTATTCCAAAAATTATTGTAATTGTGGAATAAGGTTCTTTAGGTCATTTGAAACAACTTTTTCCTTTACAATATTTTGGTGGAACATATTAATAATTTATTTATATAAAAATCTTCAGCAAGCAATTCTCCGATTTTTGACTAATAGTTAGCACATTTTAACCTATAAAGAATCCATCACTTCTCTATAAATAATAAGCGTTCATAGCTTAAAAATAATAAAAATACATAAGCCATCAATTTATACGTAAAAATTCATTTGAATTACATCGATCATCTCGCGCGTCGCGATCGACGCATTAATTTTTAATCGGCGAACGCATCGTTTCGCCGTAATTAATTGGTGGCTCTAAATCGGGCGGCGTTCGTAAACCCGCGGCGACACCGCGATACGCAGCGACACGCCGCGGAAAATTGGAGCGTACCGCGCCGGCCGTCTGTGCCGGGTGGTCGCGGAAAGAAGCCCTTCGTCCTTTTTGCTCGCGATCCGCTCGCGCGAGCGGATTTTATTCTTGGACGAGTCATCCCCCCCCCCCCCCCCCCCTCCCCAACGACGCTCGCCGCTGTCCCGAACTCGATCGCGCCCCGCGTTTCTCCTTTTTGCTCTGTTTCGCGGCATCGGCGGAGACGCGGAGAATGTTCGGGATTCTTTGTCCGTCGC
The DNA here is from genome assembly GCF_028453695.1 of Augochlora pura. Classification (NCBI taxonomy): domain Eukaryota; kingdom Metazoa; phylum Arthropoda; class Insecta; order Hymenoptera; family Halictidae; genus Augochlora; species Augochlora pura. The sequence goes on from NC_135778.1 coordinate 9,462,041, forward strand.
TTTTCGGTCGTCAAGACGATCGCCATTTTTATTTGCGGCGGGAGCACCGCATCTGGCATCGCTCGAGATTTCGCCGATCTCGGTGCATGTCGCGGACATTTCTACGAGAATTGTCGCCGGCATTTGAACTCTCCTGCGGATTCGATTTCTTAGGCGCGCGGTGATTATTATTTTATTATTACAATATTTATTATCATTCGATTATTGCAACAATGATGTTAGAGGGGTGAGCTTTGCTGGTTGGTAAGACAGTGATGGAAGAGGTTACTGTGGGGTGAGTTATGTTACTGTGCTCTTGCTTTGGTACGTTTTATGTGTTATATTAGTTTATAGTTTTATTTTGTTTAGTTTCATAGAGAAGCGTTCTTTTTCCTTTTTTGATCCAGGATATTTAATATTATCTCCGTTTAGAAGTGAGCAAAATGAGAGAATTAGAATATTTAATATTTCTATTTATATATAAGCGAGATAAAGGAATAAAAATATTTAATATCATTCCTACTTAGAAATAAAAAAGATGAAAAATAAGAATATTTGATATCATTTCTGTTTACAAAGACCAAGGATATCCAAAATAATTCCTATTAAAAAATAAATAAAAATAAAATCACGAAAATATTCACTACCACTTCTATTCACAAATAATCAATCGAAAAAACTATGAACAATTAACATCACTTCCATTTAAAAATAAACAAGACATAAAAATAAAAGCACCTAAAACACCACTTCCATTACAAATAGTTAAAATAACCAAGAAAAGAAGTAAAACCTGACATTATTGAAAGCAAAAGAAGAGCGCGAGAGGATAAAACGAGGAATTCGAGGAAGCGTTTGCTGGCTCGTTAAAGAGGCCGTTGGTCCGAGGGGTTGGTTCGGCGACGACAGCAATGAAATCGGGGAGGGGGAAATCAATAAATTGTAATGGCGGCGCGACTTTCTTTTCGTTGGCGGCCGAGGAAGAGATCGCTTAAGCAGCCTCGGTTATTACAGGAGACAGACGGTTGCCGGAGTGGACAAAGTGGTGCCATAATTTAGGAAGGATTCATGAGTTACGTCGCCGTGTCAACCGCGCGACGCGCGCACGCGGTACAAGAGGCCGCGCACTTTTGTAATGGCGCGACATTTGTTCGCGCGCGGCCCGCTTAATTGACCAATTTTTAATGCCGCGGCGTCGCGTTATTTAAGGGGCAACGCGGATTCGCCGTCTCTCCACGGTTTCGCAGCCGAGTTGGACACACGAGTACATTAGCGGATAAATACGCTGGGAACGATTATTGAACGACCACGTTTGTCCGCGAGGAAGCGACGCGTCGGCGAATCTCGGCGAATTTATTCGAGATTCTGGAGTTAAAAGCAGTGGTGATACGATGATATTGTAGTATTACGACACTATTGTATCTTATCGATGATTACAGCGTAGATATTTGTGGAGAGGAATAATTGTCTATTTTTCTTGTATAAGAAAAATATAATTTAATTTTTCGCGCTTGAAGGAAAGTTAACGCAAAACTTTGAACACTTTTCTTGACACAGCGTTGTCACTTTATATAAACTAGTGTATTTTATATATACGGAATTGAATTTTATGACTCATACAACAATTGTACTTTATTAACAAATTTGATTAACAAAGTTATTCTGAAATGTGCTGTAACAATTTTCAGCGACGTCATACATAGGATCACTTATATTTTCATTTAACAATGTTTTAAACATATAATGCAAATTTTCTGAACGTGTTAAATTTTATAACAAGAATATCCATAAAACTCATCCGTTTTTAACTATTTTAAATCCGTTTCGATAAAAAAAGATACAATAAATACACCTCGTATTCCTACCTCTCTCTCTTTAATTGTCAAAAATGGAACGGTCAAACAATATTCATATTCTGGGTCCAAATTGACACGAGTCAATCGTCGTCTGAGGACTACTAATAGTAATTGAAGTGTCTCGAAATTTTGAGAACCTTTTAACAGTCATCGTCATTCAAAGATTAAATTATACAGAGCAAGAAGAATTAAATTCTCCATAACGAGAAGAATTAAATTCTCCAGAGCAAGAAGAATTAAATTGTCCACAACAAAAAGTATTGAACTATCCAGTTAAAGAAGAATTAAATCAAACGCCTTATCCACCAAAACTAAAAAATAAAAAAGAAAAAGCTACACCTCCGGAACGTTTCCCATTGGAAAACCGGCGATGTTTCCAACGACAGTTCGTAACTCGTAGCCGCGTCGTGCCGCGAACGGATTAATGAGCGGTCCGATCGACGCGTTGAGAAATTAAGTAATTTCCGCGACGGCCGGTTGTAATTCAGCGTGTCGCGCTTGGCCATCGACTCGTAAATAATCGAGCGACTTCTCGTAAAAGATGATCGCGGAATCGCGTGATTAAAAACGGCCAGGGCCTGCTTCTACGTTGCCGGAAGCAGTCGACCCGCGCTGTTGCAGTTTCAATGGCATATATTAGGTTGCTGCATATGAAATGTCGGATGTTTACATAAATATATAAAACTGTATATCTTTTTTCAAAAGCTGTTCATTTAATCAAAATATGCCCCGTTTGCTTTACTACGCCCTTTTCAACAAGATATCAATACAGAAATGCCTGTCTTAAACATATTCTGATCTTTAGAATTAATAAACTCTGATATGAAATATTTCAGAGTGTCTTCATTTATATACTATTTAGCCCGTAAAAACTGTCCTAAATGTTTAAAATAGCGGAAGTCGCTTGGCGAAAGATCTATATTTTATAAAATTTTATATTTTACTTTATTTAATTTCGCAATTGTTTTGTACGACGTATGCGTAGTTTTTGTGGGCTAAACAGTATGTAAATGGAGACAGTCTGAAAAATTTCATACTAGTTTCGCACTCTGGGTGTGGAGTATTTTCACAAAATACAGAAATTCGTCGTTCTGCTTGACAAGAATCATATCTGCATAAAAGAATCATGGCCGGTCCACGCGCGAATTTAAAAGCAGTCGCGAGACGACGGCGCGCGCTGATTAATCGGCGTTTATGCGCGCGTTGGCCCGATGCGAGCGGCGCCGATTGCGAGCGAGAAAAAGATCGCGAAAGTGGAGGAGATCGTGGAGATTGAGAGAGAAAGAGAGCGAGAGAGAGAGAGAGAGAAAAGGGAAAGAAATAGAGAGAAAAGAGAGAGAGAGAGAAAGTAATAGAGAGAAAAGAAAAAGGAAAAGAAAGAGAGACAGAAATGGAGAGAAAGAGAAAGAAAAAGGCGAAAGAGAGAAAAAGCAAAAAAGAGAGAAAGAGATAAAGACAGAAAGAAATATAAAGAAAAGTGAGTGGAAGGAGAGAGAGAGAGAGAGAGCCGCGGATGAGGATGTTTCATTGAGACCCGACGAATTGGTGCGGCAGGCTTCGAGGGGGAGGGCGGGAGGGGACGGAGGTGGGAGGAGAGGGTTGGGCAGAAGGAGCGGGTGGATGCATTCAAGCTATTTCTGGACCGACCCAGATATCCGCCGACATGTTTTCTTGGACGGTGCTTTAAACTGTTTCGGATAATTAACGAATTGAATCGCATTGGCGCGCATATCGCCCGGCCCGCATTGTCCTCGAGAGAGCCCCTGCGCGTCCACAAAAACTTCTTTCACCTCCGCGCGCGCGCGCACTTTGGCGGTCACGGGCTACCTGTGATTCGTTCCACCCGCTATCGGCGCGACGGCGCGGCCTCGATATTCGCCGATTAAACGACTGGCGGGATCTGAAGGATCGTTTGACACGATTGCAACAACGGCGACGCCGTCGACGTGTGGCTTTTATGTGGTTTTGTTTCATGTGGGGCCATGGTGAAATTCGCTGTTTCCGGAATTAAAAATTCGCAGTTTCCGGAATTGAAAATGCGCTGAAATTTTGTGGCGAAATGGAGAATAGATGAGACGCAGTCATTCAGTCAGCTGAGACAATTTCGGTGCCATTTTCTTGACTGATTAAAGTTTATCATTAACGTTATTAGCAATTTGATCGTCCTTTTTTTATTTTAATTGCAAGTCGGCGTCGATTGTTGCGATGGTCATTGAGTAATTTTTTAACTAATGATTGAAAGTGACGTTGTGGAATGAAATAACTGAAACGCTGGTATATATATTATTGATATATAGTAAATTTTCTCTAATTGTTTAATAGGTTGAAAAGAAAGAAAATTTGTCACTCGATAGAATAAACTGTAAAAAAGATTTTCACAACTAAAAGGTTAAAACAAATTTTTCTAATAAAATTATCGCATCTATTATATTTTCAACTTATTCGCTACACAAATATCTCTATTAAAAAAAAAACAAGTTATTAAAAACATTTTATTTTAAAAAACTCTATTTTATTTAAAAATCAAGTTATTGAAAGCATGTAACCCAATTAATTTAAATATAGATCTGACAGAAGATTGATTTTCCAATGTCTAAACTTTGTTTTGTGATACCTAAGACCCGGCTTCGATTTTCCTCCAACCACTAAAACCCTTTCTAGTCTTCCTACGATCAATAATAAGTACAAACAAGCTGCAGTACAGTACCCTAAAAAATATTGACACCATCTATCGTTGTCGCAGAGCTAGACGAAAATTCCGTAATCGACGGCCGTTCGTTTCTATCTCGCGAGCCAATCTCACCCCCGCCTCTTCCGGCCGACCAGTCCCTCCTTCTCCTCCCCCTCCCCCTTCCCGCGACCAAGGAGAGACACGCCTCACAAGGTTGCAAAATGAACTTTCTCTCGATCCGGACCAATTAACCTGGAATCGTGAACGCGAACGATCTCGAGCGAGGACACGGGATAAATTTCAATTATTCAGAGTAAAAAGGGAACAATACGTGTGTCCCCGGCCAACGGGAGGAAAGATAACGTCGCCGGCGAACGGGGCGATAAACAATACCCGGGCTTCCGTACATGCAATCAAGCCACCTGGCGCCTTATTTATGAACACCTTTAATCAACCTACGGTGCGGCTCTAATTCTCCGCGTTCCTATTATTATTATGCAGGAGAATATGAATAATTTATTAAAGAAATCATGTTTCCTATAGTTGCATTTGGTACCCGGAGTGATGTTGTTATAATATATGTAATAATGTTATTAATATACTATTATAATGTACAGTATATAATATTGGAATGTACTATTATAATATGCAGTATACAATATTAGTATACATATAGTGTTATAATATACAATATATAATATTAGTATATATCATAGTTAAATATACTTTTAAATATACAATTATATAGTATACCGTGACCTACGCATGATGTTAGTTAAAAATTGTCTTATCTACTAATCTGCCATTTATAAATAATAAATATAATATTCAAAATAATAATAATAATAATAATAATATGTATAATATAATACAATAATTAATACTTATATTTCCAATTACATTACAATAAATAATAAATATTTTTAAAGCAAGACTATCCTGTATACTTCTCCGAGTTCCAAATTTAATTCCAGCTACTTGTCTTCAATTATTACAAATCAATTTTATTAGCTCGAAACCTAATTCTCTAAGTCATCGAAAATATTGTATTACCTGAGACGAATTAACTAAGAAGGACAACATAGCAGAACCCTTTCCTTAGGGGGCGGAATACTCCCTGGAATTATTCTCATAACAGGATCCCCCAAAAACAGTCGCGATGGAAACAAAATGGCCGCACACGAAATTCCAGAACCGAATCGCGCGGCCGACGTCTACGAACATCGTATCCCGCTGCGTCGACAATTACTCTCGACACCGGGAGTCCACAAAAAGCGAAAGATACGAGAGGATGGCTTCCGTGCAAGTACTAAGTAGCCGTCCCTTATCTCGGCAAATTTCTCGGCAGATTTCACCGTGTCGCGGGCAAGCGAGCGAGAGAGAGAGAGAGAGAGAACGAGAAAAAGCGCCGCGGTCCGATATATCGAAAGCCGACTCCGGTCTCTCGAAGCGACGGGGTGGTACTTAAAGTCGCGGCAGGGGCGATAAATTCGTCGCTTGTAAACGACACGTAGAGAGAGAGAAAGAGAGAGAGAGAGAGAGAAGAGAGAGCTCGCGCGACCGGGGTCCAGCTGTTTTTAATATCTGCCCGGGGAATCTAGCGGCGCTAAGTGCGTCGAGTTAGCGCACCGTGATGCGGCTGCCGCGACGCGCGAATAAGGGTCGCGAAGAAGTAGAAGAAGAGGCAGCAAAAGTGGAAGGAGGAGAAGGGGAAGCCGGAGTAAAAGAAGAAGAAGAGGAAGCCGAAGTAAAAGAAAAAGCTGAAGTAGAAGAAAAATATAAAAAAGCCAAAGTAGAATAAAAATAAAAAGAAGTTTAAGTAGAGGGAAAATAAAAAGAAGCCCAAGTAAAATAAAAATAAGAAGCCCAAATCAAATCAAAATAAAAAGCCAAAGTAGAAGAAAACGAGGATGCAGCAGAAAAGAGCGGCAGTTCGTCGAACCCGTCGAGCGGAAAGTATCCGGCACCGATTGAAAACTGAAATAATAACGACGTGTGTTGCCTCTCGAAACAGCTTCGGGGAAATGGCGTCCCCGGTGTATACGGTGGGTGGCGGGTGTTCGCCGCGGGAACCCGGGAAACACGAGAGACAGCCACCCGATCGCGGCGCTCCGGTTTTATGGTGTTTGGGGACGTGACTTCTCCGAGATAGCACTCCACCTTGCCGCGCGCAGTTTTACGAGGAAACTCGAAGTTCGGCCGCCGGAGAGTGCTAGATCATTCACGGTGCTGATATATCGCCGGTTTATTTTCGTGTGGACGAAGCATCGGGACTTGTTTTTTTCCGGGCGGCTTTTAACCAGTTTCTCTCCCTACGCGTTAGAGTGATCCTTCGATCAGGGAGGCTCGGATTAGAACGGCAGGATTTTATGGGTATTGAACTGCTGCATGGTGTGTTAGATGGGAAGAGTGTGGATCAAGAGTGTGCGTTCAAAGTGAATATTTTGTATGAAAATTGCAGGTAAACATTAAGTAGTTTTAAATAAAGATTTAATTTTGTTGTTTATATATTTGAGGAGTGGAGAGTGATGGGAGAATATTGATAGATTAAATGGGGTAAAATTTTATTTGGATAGGAAGTTGTTCGAAAAATAGTTGATTTGATTAAATAGGGGGAATTCTAAAAGAAATTCGTTCGAATAAAGAATCAATCGAATAGAAAATTAATCGACTAAAATAAATTCGAATAATTATGTCAAATAAACCCTTACTCGAAACAATTAATAAACAATTCAAACAATCGTGAGATCATCTCCGAGTGTAAGTACCGTTTAATTTCCCGACGGCCGTGGCATTATCAATCACGTAGCCACGAAGCGGTCCGCGTCGCGCGGCCATAATCGAGCCAAGTCACGCGCGTCCACCCCGAGGACAGTGATTTTTCGGACGGATCCGGTCCGGGGCGTAAGGGCCCGCGGGGCCCGCCCGTCCACCGACGAAAATCTGCCGATCCCCGTCGTCCAACGCCGTTAAATTGTATCATGCAAATGCGGCCGACGTAATTCCACGGGGCATATTCGCGCGTTTAACGCGGCGGCCCGGCCGATTATTTTCGTCTTTAATTGGTATCGCGCTGCGCGGCTCGTTTAACGCTTGTTGCACGGTTGATCGATGTATCGTAAATGTTTATTTATAGCGGCCTGTCGCCGGTTATGACACGAACGCTCGTAACTAGTTTCCAATATCGATGGCCGGGTTTCTCGCGTTCCGGCGAACGGGTTTTGATTTAAGTCCGCCTGGAAACCAAGCAGCAGCAGCAGCCGCGCCAGGCCGAGCACCTCGCCAGGTAAAATGTGTATCCCGGATCGCGGGGACGACGACGACGAAACAAAAATTCATCTCGCCAGGTGCGTACGCGAGGGCCGGGGAACGGCCTCTCCTGGAATTCTTTCTTTTCCTCTCTTTTTCTTATCTTTTATTCGAGACGCCACGGTGAAGATAAAGACCTTAAGCCTCTCCACCAACCGTTACCGGATCCATACTTTACGATTCCGTCGCTACTACGTTGTATATATCGCCACGTCTTTCGCTTTTATTGGCCGAGCACGGGTCCGAACGAATTTTATATTTCTTCGTTTAATTATTTACCGGCCACCCGATATGTTACTGTAGCATTTTAACGTTTTATTACGCGGCGCTCGACACACGATCTCGTTATAATTACGCTGCGTACTGAACGCGTTCGTTATGTATGCGGTTGCTATTTTTTAAGTGGTTCTAGAACTATAGGTTTTTAAATGTTTAAGTTGATTTATTTATTGCGTGAACGAAGTGGACGTTTTGTTATAGAAAATGTGATAGTAGCGAGTAAAGAATATCGTTGAATAATTGGACAGTGGATGCGAAATAAAAATTCTCTTTAGCGATTGCAGGAAGCAAGAGTTATACAGGAGTTGACCCTTCTTTCTTTAGTCAATTTATTTAGATGATAAATTTTTAGAATTTTTCTTTTCTGATTTAGTAACTTTGTGACGGCAATCACAATTTACTGTGACGTCAGGAATAGCTATCATAAAGGATTACATTAAATCGTTGAGCATGCAAGTACTAAACGCTATGTACTATGTACTGTACAGTAATATAATATAGTATAGTAATATAATCATATATAAAACAGTACATAACAGTATACATAAAGTATTGTAATATAATATACAAGTACTATAACATTGCAATGATATTAGATTTATCTGCTATTGAGCTCTAACTATATACCTATAATATCACTCTAAAATATTGACTTTTAATACAATAACTATAACTTATAAAATAAAAAGATATAACATAAAAATGACATAACTACAAAATAAATTTTATCTCCACGAACGCTAAAATGCTGTAATCACCTGATTATCACCTTTATCACCCGATAAAGGTATCATTGAAAATTCTATGGTTCTAATTGCTATTTCATGTTCGGCTGTTTACGACCGTTCACGGCGATTTTCCACAGGGAAATCGGACAGGTCCGGCCTGATGAAAAATCGTCGATCCGATCGGAGACACGCCGGTGACGTTCGCGGTTTGTTGTGGCCGCGGGTACAGGCGAGTGTATTTCTGAAACCGGTGAGTCACCCGCCACCCACGCGACCCGCGCGCACACACGCGGCTCACCTTGCCGCGCGTCTGCGGCCACGTACACGCGTGCGATCTCGTGCACGCGAGCTTCCCCCACCCCCCACCCCCTCCAACGGCCCTCTCCGCGATTATGCAACCCGCTCGCGAGCCTTATGCCAATATTACCTGGACCGAGAGAGAAGAAAGGCGTTGCTTACGCTGTCGGCGCTGTTCCGACATGTTCCGACATATTCGACGCATTATTATTACAATTATTATTATTATTAACTGGACCGAGAGAAAAGAAAGCGTTAATTACTCTGTCGACGCTATTCCGACATATTCGTCACATTATTATTATTATTATTATTATTATTATTATTATTATTATTATTATTATTAACATAACCAAGGGAGAAGAATGCGTTGCTTATTCTGTCGACGATATTCCGAAATATTCGTCGCATTATTATTATTATTATTATTATTGTTATTATTATTATTATTATTATAAAAACTCCTTCGCGTTCAAGTTGTCAGAACTGCAGTCCTCTAACTTGAGCATGCGAAACCCCACCGCTACGAATTTCCAGGCGCTAGTGCAAAATTAAAGAAACGGTCTTTAATTTTCTAATAAAAATTATTCGACTAACAATAAATAAATTGTTTTAAAATTATAACTTTTGAGCTGATCAAGTTTCGATCAAAATACCTGAATAATTTGTCAAAGAAATTACAAAGATGCATAATAAAAATAGGAAAATTCATAAGAATAATTCCAGCTATATTTTTCTATATTTTAATATATAAAGGCTTTCACGTAATAGTTTAGTTACGATTTCCGTCGCTGAAATAAACGACGCACCGTGGATCGAACGATTTATCACCGCGATCGGGTGTCTCATCGAGAGCAGATCGCGCGAGATAATCCGCGGTGAGTCACCGTTAAGTGGCTAACCCGCGAGTCGCGCGCGACGTGTCCAATTACCCACGAGAGGTCGCGCGGCCCCGCAACCCCATGCGCGCGCACGGTGTGTGTGCTCCCTATAAACCGGCGCGTTAATTCGCGGCCGATCCTTCTGCCCCCCCCCCCCCCCCCCTCTCTCTCGCTCTGGAGTGACGCGCACTCCATTGTTGCCCGGTCGACGTACAAGGTGCTAATGCCGTGAAAAATCGAAACAAATTCCGTGCTCGTGACCGGCTCACAATGGGACACCGGGCTGGGCCTCCTTATTACGGTGCACGCGACCATCATCGACCGGTTAAATTAGCACCTTCCTGACTTGGACCGACCCCTGTTGCCCACCGCGCCCCGGCCAATCGGCAGTCGTTCGCGAGAGTTAGTGAATCATAAGGAGGATCGCGGGTCGATGACCTCGTGGACCATGTTAAATAACTATACTGTGTGAAATAATGAGAAAATTTTCGTGTATGATTTAGTTATGGGGGTTGGTTAACGATTCGCCCTGGTATTGGTCAGTAGTAATTATAGGACATTTACTAATGCGTTTGGTAACAGAGTCATTTAGCGTGAAGTATGTTAAATTAATTTTCGGAATATAGTTTTTTAGAATTGTAGGTCATGGTGTGTTGTTTGGAGAAATTGATTGGTATTTGTATGATATATTTGATGACAGGGCACGATGTGTTTAATATAGTTGGGCAATATATTATTCAATTTTGTTTTATATGAAATTTTGTAGAAGACTATACTGCAAATATTCTGCAAAATAACAATTAAGTCGAGGTACTTTATTGGAATAATAATTTATTTGAATACGATTTTAGTCGAATAATAATTACTTCGAGTAAAATTTTATGACAGTAATAATTAAATCAATTAAGGTTTTATTCGAATAGGAATTAATTCAAGTAAGATTTTATTAAAATAGTGACTAATTCAAGCAAGATTTTATTCCACTAATGATTAATTTAATTTCGATTTTATTCAAACGATAATTAAATCGAATAAAATTTTACACGAGCAAGACTTTATTCGTACAGGAACTCGAATAGAAAAATAATTTAATTCGACCAGAAAAATTAATTCAATTCACTTTCCTCGAACAGTTTCTCCCTCGAAACGCGTAAGAACATCGCCACCGAAATTCATTGAAACACGAAAGCGTTCCCGGGCCAAGCCGTAGAGAACTAAAATTGGAGCGGAGACGGAACAGATTCCCTAATGACTAATTGCGATGCTGTGGATGGCAAAGCGGTGGGCAGAGGCGAAGTAAAAATATGATAGTAACAGCGTGTACCCGGGGCTTTCCTACAACGACGAGACCGGAGCATCGCGGGGAGGAGCTGTCGGACGGAAAGAAAAATGGCCAGAAGTCGTTTTGCGACGACGCGGGACGAAAGAAAAATCTGGTGCCTCGATATCCGCTGTATCGAACTAAAACTCCGGTGACAGGTGTTTGAAGTACCCTAGGTGCGGAAAGTACCCTAAATTCATAACGCAAGCGGTTTTATTATGTTATGTTATATCCGCGCAATTTTTCCACGTTTATCGCGTTGAGAAATTTTAAAAATCTCCGCTTAGTGCAAATACCATCCGAGGGTGGCTTCCGGTGGTCCGCGAGAGTCAGTGAATCATAAGGAGGCATCATCCCTCGGTTGATCGCAGCACGCATTAAGGAAGGATCCAGCGGGCTCCAGGCACCGGATAAATAATTACCTCTTAATTAAGGCACTCGGTCCGAACATCTGTTTCTGGAGGATATAATCTGCGCCCGGGGCTCGGGGACCCCCGGTGTATCATTTTCCTCGTTTTATGTCCCCACCACCTCGAAAATAAAGTCCTGATTTACGACGTTGATCCCCCCAACGACACGCTCGACGCCGCCGCTACGCGCGACGAGGACAAATTACCCCCCGTGTTACTTCCTTTCGTATTATCGCGTGAATTATATTTGAAATGGCGAGCCCGCGAGAAAAAGACGCCGGCGAGTATCGGCACTTCTCCGCCGCTTCACGGCGACACCGTCGTTTAGGATGGTTTAGATAATCCGGCGGCGAGGGGAACGCTTACTTTCGGCTGGCAAAATGATTTCTGAAGAATTTAGAATGCTTTATGGTGCATTTAAATATTTGTTTCTGTAAATGTGTGAACTTTTATTGGTTTCTTTGCTTCGTAGCTTTATACATCGTACCATTGAATAAAATATAGTTAACGTATAGATAACGTAAATTATGAAAATAAGATAAAATAGAGCAGAATAAAATAAAATAGAACAAGAAAATAAAATAAAATCGAATAGAATAAAATACAAATAGAATGCAATAAGCTAACCTCGAATAAAATAAAATAATTTATACAACGAATTAAAAACTACACTACCATTGAACTATTAACACGTTGAGCGTCGCGTCACCCAAATATGCGTGACCCTAATTTTTGACCAATCTTAAAAATTCATTATTATTATAATCTATTTGAACAAATGGAATTTGTCTGTAATGTTTCGGATGCAAAAGGGTTCTAATGCCACCCCCTATGATAAATATTAATTTTCTAGCTTCGCTTTAATTAATTAAATTGTTTCAACTATGTAGAAATTTTAGTGATCGATTGTCGTCGCTCAATGTGTTAATACTGTCCATAATAATAAATATTTTTGCAAAAATAAACAGTACAATATTACAAACCGTGTTAGACAGAACAGATAGGATTTACTGACGAAGAAATTGCGTGATAAAATCCCTGGGAAACTTCCAACAGGTAAAATAACAGATTGTCCGGAGCAAGGGCCGTGCATACAGCGCTCGCACCGATATACGCGACTGTTTCTCCATTAACGCGGACACGGGCGGCCCTAATCCTGTATACTATATTTCATTTTACGATTCAACATTTGCATATCTAACAAGATCCCATCGGACAAGCGCACCATTGCTCTTTACGTACGCTTAACAATAATCCCGAAATGCCCAAGATCCAAAAGCGTGAAAATAACTCGGTCGTTTAATCTTCTCTCTCTTTCTCTTCCTCTCTCTCTCTCTCTCTCTCTCTCTCTCTCTCTCTCTCTCTCTCTCTTCGTGGTCGTGTCATTATTTAACAATGCATTGCGTAAACTTACATAAGCCGGCATCGTTCGCGCGGATAAATATGTCCGTAAAATCGCCGTCAGGTACAGTCCGGTTAGCAACATTATTGCAAGCCTCGTCCATAATAATAAAGTCGTGGAAAAAAAATTGAATTACGAAGTACATTCGACTCGCAGTTGGTTTGTTCATATGAAACTTGGCAGGCGACACGGGACATCGAAAAATATGATATCTGTTCTCTTATTGCTGTCGGGAAATGTATTTATGGGGTGAAAACTGTCCTCAAATCGCTCATAATTGCAGAAATATCCTAAACTTTTTTTTTAAGTAATTAGACGTTTTTAAAATATCGCGATGGCGTGTTTGAAAATTGTTTGGCGACTTGCTGACAATGAAGAAGGATGGAAAAGAAAAGACGAAAATTATGTTAATGAAAAAGCGGCACAGAATATACTAGAGATACAGAATATACTAACATATGTCAGATATATAATAGATATAATCGCTAATTTTCGACAAACGTTTGAACCATCAAAAATCGATGAACTAAAAAGTTACGATTTTTGTCCCAGATCGCATAAACGACGCGCAGTGCGATGACGCCATTACCGTGCATTCGGTGTACAGGAACGCGTTGCGGAGCCAATGCGCGACCACGCCGGGGGAATTCTGTTGTTAATCGAACCGCGAAAGAGGTCGGCCCCAGCGCGACGATGTTGCGTTAGGTGCAGGCTCTCTCGCTGGACGCGTGGGCGGCAAATGGATGATATCGCGCGTGTGCCCGCGTTACGGGCGCTCGTTATGCGATACAAATGCATCGTAACGCATCGGGCGCGGGCCAATTTGCGCGCTCGCCCGGCCGCCCGACGATCTATCGCGTCTGCAGGTGTATATCGCCGACCGCCGCCGCACCGAAAATTACGCGCGGCTCTCGCCGTTCGACCGATCTAACGCTCCGGTTAACGATCTTGTTTATCGGTCCGTCGCCAGATAGATCGACACCGGCCGCTGCCAATAATCCGGATCCGCGGCTCTTCGATGGCCCATTTGCGACCGGCGGCGTCGCGCAAATGCGCTCTTCGGCTCTCTCTCTCCCTCTCCCTCTCTCTCTCTCTCTCTCTCTCTCTCTCTCTCTCTCACTCACTCTCTCTCTCTCTCTCTCCCTCTCGGCTACTTCGTCTAGAATTATCGCGTTCGCGATACTCTCGAGCTTTGATTTTATGCATTTATGAAAGACGTCGGCAACCACGAAACACTGGCAAAATAAATAAATTTTGGCACTGGATTCATAGGACTCGCGTTAAAATCGCTGATTTCTTTATTTATGATTTTTTGGCTTGTAAGAATACATTTATTTGCTATTTATTTGGTGGGAAATTCTTAATTTGATATTTATGTTGACACGGAAGGTTCTATTAAGAGAATGGTGTACGATGAAAAATATTTTTAGTGACGTAATTGATATTGTTAAGCTAAGATTAAAAGTTTATCGCGTTAATATGTTTATTGGGGGGTACAGTAATGAAATATGTGAAATGCAGATTAATTCTTAGTTTGGTACGAAATTATGGAAAGAAGATAAATGTTTAGTATAACTCAAGATAGAAAAGCAACTCCCAGAACTAAATGTTTATTACAACTCGAGATGGAAAAGCAACCCCCAAAACTAAATACTTAGTATACCTGAAAATGCTAAGTATCTTGAGATTGTAATTTAATATACATTTTACATTATTGTAACTTTTTAGTGCGAAGTTTGGTATACTTTTGCAGTTATTAATATTTTACGCATTATGGAATTAAATTTTGTGATTTGTGGAACAGTTAACAGCTTTTGACAATTTTCTAATTCCGAGTAAATTTGAAAAAAATTATTTTGAAGCGCGGCATAATAATTTTTAGCGGCGCCTTAGAGTCGCCACTCGACCGCAAAGGGTTAACTTGACTAGTGGTTAAAAAAAGCGAGTTCTTTGAAATCCTGCGCAACACAGCGCGGACGAACGTGACGAAACGAGCGGATCGCGTGGTGCTCGTCATTCAGAAATAATCATCGGCGAGGGAACGGGTCGACACGGCTTTAGCGTAATCGGGCGTCGCGATCTCGTGTACCGATGGTCGGGGGACCCGGATCGGGCCCCCGGATCAGTCCCCGAAGTGTCCTTACGAAATCCAATTACGCCGGCCGTTAGGCTCATAGAGGGAATTTAGTGAAAATAAAAAAAAAAAGATAAAAAGACGACGGAGAGACAAGAAACAAGAAACGAAAGAAGATCTCTTGCCATCTTCTTCGCTTTCACCCGTTCGTTTACACCGGGCACCGAGAATGGAACCGATAGCGGCGACATCGCGAACGTTTCCCGCTCGTGATCGTTAACTCCGCGGAACCGGTTCCAGCCTAATTAATTGTTTAAACATCGGGATAAACCTCTTGTAAAATTGCGCCCATCTATGTTAATTTTACACGGTCCGGCGTATCGCCGCTAAAGATGTCACTGGAATTGAATTCGAGGTGGGACGGCGAAAGGGGGAAGAAGAAGACGCTCGGCAAAGCCTTCCTGGAGCCTCGAGAGATAACTCGTTGACGCCGGCCTGAGAAATCACCGAGCGAGCCGCGCACGCGTATTTATATTTATATTTATCGCTCGCGAAACTCCGCGGAATCGTAAAAGAATGAAACGGTCGGCCGCGAAACCCGTCCGCCGTCTTTCCGCGATCTATTCGGCCAGGCCATGCTTTACGGAAATCTATAAAAATTCGAATTTACACGGACGTTCGCGCTTTATTTATCAGACGTTACGACACGCCGGGGTGGTTCGCGCGCGCGCGCACGCGTAATTAAAAGCGGAATAAATTATGCCGGCTCGATCCGCTCGCAGCCGCGCGAGACGCTCGAAAGCCTCTGGAGCCGGTGATAATAATTAATACCGCGGTTCTTTCCGGCGTTGGCCGCGAGATTACGTTACAATGGCGCGCGTTTCCATAAATCCTGGACACGTGGGCGGCCATCGAAAAGTTCCCACCGCAGAGAATACCGGGCGGTTGTTCGATGAAAATCATGGATACGCGGACGACTTTCACGGGATCCCGTGGAAATCGCGGCGCGCCGCGGGAAAGCCCCCGTTCGGAATTATTACGATATCAATTCTGACGGAAGTTTCTCTCGTTAGTGTCCGCGTCTAACCGCACGTGAAATCGTGTTACGCGACCGGTGCCATTTACATGTTGCGAAATTCCGTTCGTAGAATGTCGAATTGATATCGTTGCGTCACTTTTTACGGGCCGGGAGAGCCGGGAGAGCCGGGACGCGGTATCATCGCGCGCGCACGCGTGTCCGCCGCTCGTAATCGATGCTTTTTCGCGCCCCATCGTTGGACGTATATTCGCGTTTGATATTTACGTTGATCGCAAGATCGCGTTGTAAATGATGAAAAATATTGTTAACGTTTTTACCGATTGGTAATCTATAAATTGGATTTTTAAGCTGACCGGAAGTCGGTGAATCGGTTGTTACGGCTACCAATAATTTCATATCTATTATTGAGGTAATGTCAGGGTATTATCGAGGTATTGTTATATATAATTGGTTAAATATTAGATTTCTTTACTGGTCGAATGCTGTTAGATTTATTTATTGACTAAATGATAGGTCGGTAAAGTGTTAACTTTTTGATGACCGGTCATTCGACTGTAAACATTTATGTCATTGTAGGGTAATTGGATCTATTTATTGTATTTCTAATATTCAAGCACGTAATATTTTTATATTTATTCGTAATATTATCTAATATTTAAGAGATGATAGAATAATATAGGAAATTATAGCAGTACTTTATGTCAATAATAAATAACAAATTATTGCTATGACAATCAAAGGTTATAGATTGGGAGAAAAAGCCGATTTATATGCTACCGGTCGGTAAAGTGTTAATTACGTAAGTCTAAGAGCTTCTTTATTCTGTAGTGTAATTTATCGAAGTTTAGCTGACAGAAGGATATACAACAAATGTAAATTAATTCCTTTAAAGATAGGAAATTACGTTACGAAGCAAAATGTTATGCATAACTGAAGATCGAAAGTATGTTAACATTGTTATTTTGTCGTTTAATATCTTCGATAACAAGCGTTTCAGAGAGAAATTCGCGGTTGAATTTAATCGTCGCGAAAGAACGCGAAACGGAAACTTTAATATTCTCATTGTAACGCGCTCTGTACTTGCACCGTGTTCCTATTCTTTCTATTCACGTTTCGTTCGCCTTGAGGCAACCGAAATAGTGCAGACCTTGCCGGATTCGTAAGCACGGCCTCCAAAAAACGAATATTCCCGAATAACCATGGAGTTTCGTTCTCTGCAACTTCGCTTTGCTATTTCCTTCCGAGCCGCTCCGATCTAGACCGCATTCCGACGCAAAAACAATAAATCAATGTCGCGTTTACTAGATCAATAAAATACGCTAATCGCATAGAAATTCTACTAAAAAATTTGTTAAAAAATTATTGTCAACTTTACGTTAATTAAACGAGTTATTATTTAATGTTACGATATATTTTTTCAGCAATTGAACGATTTATTCATTCTTGGAATAAAGTTCGTGTAATAATTGCTAGTATTTTATTTTGCAGAAGGTAAAATCGGCGATAGAAGTAAATAGTTAATGTTCGAGAAATAATTGTAAAAATATTGCGAATATAGGATATTTTGGTTATTAAAGATACTTTATTATCGGCAATAGAAATAATAGTTTTCAGTGAAATAACAGTACTATCATCAGACCAGAAGAACCATGTACAAAGAACATCAAAAGTTTCAGTCATCACCAAAACAAAATTCCCTTCTTCCCCACATAGAAACTTCCTCAAAGTCATGCAACAATTCAGGGAGAGACCCTATATCATAATACAATAACCTTAGTATTCTATATTCCCGTCCCCTTAATCCACCCCATGCACCGCTGATCCCATAGACTACTCGTTGTTTCTCGAATCGATGTTCCTGTCGCGGTGTCGACGCCATCGCTATCAATTCCGCGGAAGTTGGCCGCCGCCACCCCCGCGAAGGCGGCGCGAAACAACGGGGCGGCGCGAGGCGGTGTTTATATGGCCGTTTCAACGCCGGCGGAAATTTACAGCCGGCGATCGTAAAGCTCCGGAGATGCATTTATACGCGGCGGATTTATATGTTTACAGCCGTGTACGCGGAGCGGCGAGCGAGCGGGCACGCTGGCGAAACCGCGGCCGAAAAGGGACTCCTGTCGAACGAGAAAGACGAGACAGAATTATGTACGGGGTCCGAGACGCGACGCGACGCGAAACACAGGAGAGAGAACCGAGGGCCCGCGTGCGGTGTGTGTGCCCGCCTATCAATTCCAGCTCGCGCAGCAGTTTCGCCCGGAATCGAAGGTAACGGTATATACGTGCGGCTCCAGGAATTTCGATGGTTCGGGGGCCGCCGCCGATTTAATCGGTTCCCACAGCGACCACGAGTTAACTCGTCCTCCCGAGCATCCCGATATGCTTTGGACCAGTTGCTGAGGCCGATCCGGAGCTCTTTATTAGCATTATCGCCCGATCGAATCTTTATTTATACCGGGTGTTTCGGAACACGCGCGCTTGTAACTCCGCTCTGTACGAGGGAAGATGCTCCGACGATGCATGTGTACTCTCGGTGCGACTTTGTTTTTCAGCCGGGAGCGAATTGACGTCACGACTTTCTGCGAGAGGATGTCTTTTGGCGAATTGCTTGTTTTTGTGGTGGTAATTGGTATATTTCTTATTATTTACTGTGGCGACTGATGACGGTATTTTTTAGTTATATCATGGTATTATACCCAGTATTATAATAGTATGTATTTTTCAGTTATACCACCTCGACTTTTTGCAAAAGTATACTCTTTATTGTATTGTTGTGTTTTTGGGCTAGTAATTGGTACATTTTATTATAATATACTGCGGAGAATAATGTCGGTATTTTTCAATTTTACCATCGTAATTCAGTTATACCATCACAATTATTTGCGAAACTATACCCTATATTAAATTGTTAATTTCTTGAACGACGATTGAGATATTTAATTATAATTTACTACAGAGTTTAAAACCGGTATTTTTCAATTTTACCATTTTTATAGAAAGCGAAATACCCGTATGACGTCATACCGGGAAATATATAAAGTGAAGAGCGAAATCGAATCACTGCAACTACTGTCATATAAATAATAAATTATCTAGGCATTGTAACAGAAACTAAAAAGAATCTGTGACACATATTAGTTAACAATCATTTCACTGAAATTAGCAGGCAACAATTTTATTCCACTAGCTTTGGTTCGCCAGTTATTCACAGTCAAATACCGGTATTAACCCTTCCAAATCCATACAACGATATATCGTTACTAACTAAGCTCGATGATATATTACTTTCCAAATGTTTTTACTAAATAACAATAAAAGTTCCTCTTCCTCTTCGAATCTTTTATCAAGTTCTACAAAATTATAATTCTTTTCCAGAAACTTATTAAACCCTCGCAGTACCATTAACATTACAGAATTACAACCATTAAATGTTCCTCGAGTGTAATAATTTCACAGAGAAGAAAGAAAAGAAAAAGGGAAAAAGAAATTAATGACAACACAACAGAATTTTATTTCACCTCGAGAAAAACGAAATAATATTTATATTTAATAAGTTATTACTAGAAATCACGACCACGAGTCAGAGTCGTCAAAGTGCGTTAAGGGGCTCAACTATACTAACCAAATGCGATGTATTTCCTTTAAGTACACACGATTCGTTTACTCCACCCCGAGAAAGGGTTAAAATTGATTCTCCAAACAGCGACGATATTACGACAAATACTTACGGAAAAGGATATCTATAGTAAATTGTTTACCACTGGTTTGACTGCGAAAACTAACCGAATTTCTCCATCGAGACAGCGCGAATACGTTGTGTCAACGGAAGAGGGAAAAGGGGGCAGTTCGACGAGCGTGATGCAGAAAATAGTGAATCGACCGGTTGCCGAGTGACTCGACGAGAGACTCGACGAGTGACTCGACGGGAATCCGACGTTCCCGTCGATATTAAAAATAAAAGGCCGGTCCCCCGGCGACAAGAGGGATAAAACGACCAAGAAATAAATCATCCGCTTGGGTGCCGGTCTGTCCGCCTGTCGTGACGTCAGCGGATCCCCTGACTAGGTCAAGGTGTCGAAGAGGAGAATCCTAAGTGTCCGTCGCGCGGCGGCCCCGCGGGTTGTGGTGCCTTTCGTTCTGCTCTCTGGCCGGCCGGTCCCCGCGGTCCGGAGCCGGTTCGTTCCGGTGCATATGGGAGTATCATTTGGCAATGAAATCGGACACAGTTACATCAGCCGGCCGGTGTGTCGTTAAGTGATATTTGTATCCGAAATTTAGTGGAACGTCCTCTGCCGGCGGAGAGCTGTCCCGATAAACAAGCCGCTCTCGGTTCTCTGCCATCGGCGACGCTCGTTGGCTCGACACGCGGTACTCCTTAATGGAAGCCTCGCCTTTGCAACCAACCGAGTGGTTCTCAACCGATCGTTACAATTTCTTCCAGGTGCAAGTTTTGGACGTTGAAAAAGAGATTTCGATGCTACGGTTTCGAAAATACAGATAATTATTCTAATAGGCTTGATATATGTTTAATATTGGAATTATTGAAGCAGCGTAAATGACTGACTTCCGGTTCTTTGTTGCAGTTTAATCTGTATAATAAAATGATTATTCAAAAATATTAATATAATATAAAGTATTGAGTTGTTTGAGAAGTCGTGTAGTTTTGTTACTAATTTCGCCAGTCTTTTTTTTTAACTATTTTATTACTATATGTATATTTTGACAGCTTAAATTCGAAACTTAAATAATTGTTTCTTCATTCGAATTAAAAATGAAAAATTAAAAAACTGTAAGTAAGGATCGTAAAGAATTTAATAAATATATTTCTGGGCGTTCAATTCCAATTTTCTTATATAATCAAACACCTGTTAGGAGAAAACGCTAATTATTTCTTCCAAATTGATTTCACTTATCATCCAACAAACTGAACGATCTAATTTCTCAATAAGAAATCAATTATTGATTAGGTCTCAACTATAGGTGATTAACTATACTGAAAAAGTGATTCTATTCGCACCTCGACATAGCCTCAACTATAGGTGATCAACTATACCGAAGAACTGATTCTATTCGCAAGTATATTTGACAAGTCATTTGAACTACGAAAAAGTTTGCTAAATAATAAATATAAACGTCTAAATTTCATTTTAGATTTCTATCAAAGAAAGGTCCTATTAAATACATGCTCTTCTTGTTGCGAAGCGAAGAACCATTAGTCAGGTGAACGAAACGTTTTGAACGCTATTATTTTCTTCAATCCTTTCGCCATGTGACCACCGCCGGGGTTAAGATTAGCTCAATCACCGCGTTAAATTGAATCGGCCTAATACGGCCGTGGCTCGAAAAATTGATTATCGTCTAGCTATGCGAGATGTGCTCGAGCGAAAGCTCGACACGAATCACATTTAAAGAGATGGACGGAGCAAGATGGGGGAAGAAAACGAGACGAAGGAAAAGAGAGGGAGAGGGAGAGAGAGAGAGAGAAATGAAGAGAGAAAGAAAGAAAGCGAATTAGAGAGAAGAAAAGAGCGACAGTGAGAAAAAGAGAGTGGACAGGGACAGAGAGCAGAACAGAGAGAGAAGAAGGGCGAGACAGAGAGAGGAAGGCGATCGAAATAGAGCGAGAGAAAGAGTGCGAGACAGAGAGAGAAAGAGAGGGAAATATAGAGAAAAAGAAAGAGAAACAGAGAGGGAAAGAAAGCGACATAAAAAGGAAAAGAGAGCGTGCTAAACAGAGAGAAAGAGAGGGCGAGTTAGAAAGAAACAAAGAGAACAAGACGGAGAGAGAAAGACAGGGAAAAAGAGAGAGAAAAAGAGGAAAATAGAGAAAGAGAAATAAAGCGAAACAGTGAGAAGAAAGTGAAACCGCAACAAAGCTAGAAAGGGGAAAATTAAAAGAAAGAAAGAGCCAGATAGAAGCATTGAATGGAAGATTAGATAAAGCTGCTCGAATCAAGAAGAGTCCCCTATCATCCGATACCGGGCTGGATCGCGACGCTTTCGACCGGCTAGCCCAGCGGATACACGCCTTCGAATTGAAACGGCCGATGGCATCGGTTCACGGGGCAGGCGACGCGTGGCGCCGTCGTGTAATCAGATTAGTTCGAGGTTATAAATAATGTAATTGGTTTGCCTCCTGGTGCGTGGCACGTCGCAGGGGCGGGGGGTCCCGAGTCCCTAGTCCCGAGTCCCGAGTCCCAGGAGAGAGAGAGAGAGATTGCTGACCGGCCGAGGACAAGGATAAAAAAAGAAAGAGCAGGCAACCGGGGCGATGGAACTGGGCTACGAGAAAAGCGTGATAGCGAGACAAGGCGAGCTTGATTTTGTCTACGGCCGAGGAGGAGAGAGACCACGGACTCTGTGGAAATCGCTTTTCTTTACGCTTCGCTTGCCGGCAACCTACTGGTAATAATATAATAATATACTGATTTAATGATATAATAATATAACAATATATTAATACAATGATATAATAATATAACAATATAACAATGCAATAATATATGATAACAATATAATTATAATGGAAAGTTTGAAATGTAATATCTGAAGAACAAAAGCTCATATGGACGAACGATATGAGGCTTTGATTTTAGATTATATATAATATATGTATATGTGTCAATTAATCATTAAATATTCTCAAAAAATAATCTGATTCATTTCTAATAATTTGTACATATATATGAAAAATGCTCTCACTTATTTCTAACGATTTATAAATATTTTTAAAATTAATCTCACTTATTTCTAACGATTTACAAATATTTGTAAAAAATACTCTCACTTAGTTTTAACAATTTATAAATATTTGTAAAAATAATCTCACGTATTTCTAACAATCTACAATTTTTTAAAAATAATCTCACTTATTCCTAATAACTTCCAAAAATTAATTTTACTTCATACAAATATATAAAGATTATTTCACCGCATACTACAAATTATACTCATTGTAATCCTAAAATCAAAATCCCCACCCATGGTTTCAGTAAGATAGTGTAGCAGAACGAGGTGAGTCTAGCAAAGAGACATCCCTCATCCCTCGTCGCCGCTCATCCCCGATTCCGTTTTACGGCCGTGGATTAAAATGTCAGCCGGGTGATCACCTCATCTGGTAATCCGGTCTCAAAGGTTCGGTTTCTGTCGCGAAGCGAGGACACCCGCGGACATCGACGGAGGGAATCGGCTCAGCCCCGTGTCCCTCCCCTATGTCCTCTACCATGTAGCCTCCCCGGTCGTAGCGGGAATTATCGCGCGCGGACCGTCAGGATTAACGGGAGACGCGCGGCGTCGTTTCACGCGCGCGACGCCGGGTGTCGAGATGCCGGCCGATCGACATAGTCGGCCGTGTTATTTTTAATTGCGGCCTACGTCCGTCCGCAGTGTTACGACTTCATTCGCGCGCGTCTCGCCCGGAATGAGTTGTTGGTTCAGGTGCTACATAGAAGCTTCTCTCGCGAGGACCTGTCCACCTTTGAATTGATTCTGGCGGGCGTCGACCGGGTACGACAGCCGTGAAAACGTTCGTTGTGTTGCGCGTCGCTCGACGTTATAATAGAACAGGCCAATCTTTAATTTCACTCTCGGCTGGCCAGCTCCGGGGCCCGTCAACGACGGTGACGCGCGTCTCTCGACTTCGATCGTTCTATCACCCACGATTTTTCCTATATATGCAACAATTATTTTGAAAGTCTATTTTTCTCAAAAATAAGATATCTGTGATTAATTCAGTGTAAACGTTTTCTTCATATCTAGTTAACCCCTGGCACTATGAACCCTTTCGTGTTGCGTTGATTAGCACTTATTCGTCCTTATTATTTTCCTTAATAGGACTGGATAATTTTTGTTTATTGTATTGTCTTTATTTACTTCCGTTTCTAAACTTTGATAATTGAAAAATTCAATTTGATTTTGATTTAGAAGAAATTAATAATATTCATATTCAATACAGCTTGCGTGGAATCTTTAACACGAGTCTGACTCGTTATTATAGTACAAGGGGCAACTATCTGACACTATAATAAAAGCTAATGCTCTATTAACCTTTACCTTTGCAATAACGATGCTTAAATGATTTTTCACTGCAATATTTTCTTAGGGACGAAATAAAATCCATATTTACAGTGTGCTTACATTTACTTGAGCGCTTAAACATTCTTTTTACTTCTAATAATTTTTGATAATTTACTTCTAATAATTAATGACTTCTAATAATGATCAGTTAACTATGAATGTTATTTCGTTTCTTTAAGTCGAAATAAAATTCTGTCCTATCATTGTTAAAGTCACCGTCACGAGTCAAACTCGTCAAGGTACGGCAAGGGGTTAAAAGAAAGCCTAATTTATACATTATTTTTTTCCTAGAATAATCTCACCAAAGTGTAACCTAATTTACCCCACAAATCCAGCGTTAAATTGATCCACGATACAGAAATACAGAAACTTTGTTCCTAGCGAAATGTGACCCAGCTTCGGCTTTCGTTCGACCACTAAACACCCCGGTGGTGTTAAATGGAGCGATTGGTTTCACATTTCAAATCGGTAGATAACTGCAGGCCACGCGATACTGTAAAATGAGTACCGTGCCGTCGCGCGTCCCATAAATTGAAAATAAAGCGAACTAGTTTACGAAGAAGCCGACGACATTTTCCGACCGGGGGACCTAATCGAGCACCCACAGGAGAGTCGGACAATGAGCGATCGCCGCAGAAAAAAAAAGAAGAGTACGAGGATCGCGACCGCGGCGGAATTTAAGTCCGGCCGTCATAAATACCGACGGAATTGCCGGCGGTAATTAGAATTCATTGCGGCGGATCGCCGCCACCATCGTCGTTATTGTCTGACGAGACAAACTGGTCGGCGGAGCAGCCGCTGCTGCCGGTCGCCGCCGGCCACTCTGTTGGCAGACGCCGGCCACCGTTCGCTTCCAAAATGGAAATCATTAGGATCGATCGTGCGCGATGCGTTTTACACGGCGGCGCGGCCGTGGATCGGAGGCGAATCGTAAAGCGTGGAAAGATCGCCGCCGCGGAATCGGAAACTCCGATCGCGGATCCCTTTCGATCCGGTTTCCCGTTCTATAGGGGCCGGCGGCCCCCCCTGTCGTTTTCGAGTCGCGTTCAATTACGCGGGAGCCCGCGGCCTCTAAACGACTTCTCGCTACCGTTTCGATCCCCGCGGCGCGATCCTGATACGACCATTGTTTAATTGGTCGTAATTAACGAGCTTCTGGTGAGCGTCCTCGCTCTGCTCGAAATTGCGGATGGAGCCTGTCGAAATAGCGATGGTCTAAATCAATTATTTATTTGGAGACATGGAGGTTTTATTTGGAGATATGGATGTTTTATTTGGAGATATTCTTTTATACTGTTTTATGCTAGATAGTATTGACTGGATGTTAAAATAGTGACATACTTTCGAGTGTACGTTATACTTCTATTGTTCTATTTCTACGTATTTTATGTCTAGCTGGAGAAGTAGTGAGATATTAAAATGTCCTATAGTTATAGATATTTTTAAATGTTTATTTACAGTTATATTTTATTTTGTTTCATTTTAATTCATCTTATGTTATTTGACTCTATTTCATTTTATTTTACCTTATTTTTTTCAATATACACTAATACAAGATTCAGTGAAGATAATGTCTCGTTATTTTATTAAAGAAATTGTTACTAGGAAAATAAGACTTTAAATGGCTTTTTCTTTCTACTTTATTATTTAAACATATTCTCGGTATTGAATTAGAGCAGCGTTGTGTGCTGAGAATTGTTCTTCAATTTTTATTTATCGACTATAGTTACGATGAGACTATGGAAATTCATGTACTTACGGTGTGCAATGGTATGCAAACTGTGCGCAAGTATGTATAAGTGTGTATAGTATGCGTGGCATAAATTTGGTAAGTATACACAAAATTCGTAAAATTGTGTGTCGATCAATGTATTTAATACTATATGCAACATCTTTAATATCACACGTACTGTTCTAATTAATAATTATATCATACATACTGTATTATTCGAACATCAACTTCTTCTTAGACGAATATAATATTTATAGACGTTTGCAACTATATCAAGCTCTGTTAACTTTATAAACCTTTCAAGTACTTTACAATAGAGATCCCAATTATTAATGTACTAATATTCTATTACACTATTATTCTTTTAAATTTCTACAATTCTCCTAAATTTTAAATTAAAAATCCCTTTAACCTACGAAAGTCTCAACCTTGCATCGCAATCATAACAACGAGATTCTTTTCCAAAATATGTCTCGGGCAACCAGAATCGCCATTCCTATTTCTACACCCAACCATCTCGACAATAACCGAAAAATATTAAAAAATCCATACGAAATCCTTTCGTCCGCCAATTCGCTTCGACTCGACGGTGTTTTACGAAGCGGAACGCGAAACGGCCAAAGGGTGAATAAGGTTTAATTGAATTCGGTCCGCGGTCGAATAGAAGGAAATGAAAAGGAGGCGAGGAGGCTTCGGGCGCCGACCGCGGGCGGCGTTTTATAGCGCCTTTAATCGCCATTACGAAACCGGCCCTAAATCTGCCAGTGAATTCTAATCCAGTCGCGGCGTAGTCGCGTAGGCGTTGTCAAATGGCAACGACGAAGCGCGGCTAAGCCGACGCTGGTCTGAGAATTCGGCTTAACTATTTCGGGTCCTTCGTTCTCTCTCGTGCCGCGGCGATGCCTGTTTACGACGGGGTCTCGTGACCGATTTTTACGCGGCCCGCCGAAACGGAACGGATACACGCCGGGCTCGTCACGATTTGTTTCGGTTATCGATGCCACGCGATGCTAAGTCAGTCGATTAGTTCCCGATCTACGAGTACGGATATTTTTTTTTCAATTTGTCAAACAGCTTGCTGCGAAATTTGTCACCCGTTTCGAAATCGATTGCTATTTAAACGCATTTATATAATACTTCGTTCTAGAGCGTGTCGATTTATGCGAATTTATGCGAATGCTTTCGAGACGGCCATTTGACCAATCGTTTGACCATGGATTCATTGACGAAGGTATAACGCGGCGACGGTTTGACGAATTCGAGGAGAATTCAAGGAGAATTCGAGGTGTACTGTTATAAAGTTAATGGCTTGCTACCATAAATATAGATAATTGTAAAATATATAATTGTATTTGTTAGCATTCGAAGTGTTGAATTGGCGTTCGTTGACTTTTGATGCAAACAGTGTGAATGGATCATAAGATTGCGTCATTTAACGCAAGATAAATCTTCAAATAATTACTGCAAAAATGTGCAAATAATTTCAGAACATCTTTCGCCTTCGATGTAATTTTCAATCATTATTAGACCATGGACGATAATGGAAAATAAATATTGTTTCCATTATAAACGACAGGAGTCGCTTTGAAATTTCTTTCTTTTTTAAGTCACTTTAATCCTTTGGATTCGAGTGGCACAGAGGCAGTAAATTGGTGAATGAATCTTCTATCAATATTTAGATTTAAATAATTATTAAAAAATATAACTGTTATGCGAGTTAGAAGACTCAAGTTAAAAAATAATAGTGACGCTTTTCTATTCTCCTCAATTATACATTTCTGTCATAAAAGATCGGCAGACTATTCACTTGAATATAACAGTTTCTTGAATGCGCAGACGAAATTAATTAATTTTGGATGAATCGATCTCGCAAGTGTCCAACGTCCTTCAATCAACAACGGATGCTTGCTTGACGAATAAAACAGACCAATTGCAATGTCCACGCACGGAAAAATTGCGAGTCGGTGTACTGCTACGTATATCGTAATGGTCTGTACGTATCTGCTTATATCGCGGATACGGAGCGTAAATCGCGGGCTCGGCAACTCGGAAGCTAATAATCCAGAGCAGCGCGATTTGACGAAGTCGGGGCAGGTGGCTCTCCTTCTCTCCGTTGCCTCTCTAATATAGGCCCCCGGCATTGCCGCTTCAATTTTCGGAAATGCGTTGTCGCGAGGCGAGATTCCCTGCTCCCTGACCGAGACGTCTTTATTTCGAGAATCGCAGCCGCTAGAATGCAATAACTCAACCACACCGAAATAATTCATATACGCAGAGAAAGAGAGAGAGAGAGAGAGAGAGAGAGAGAGAGAGCCGGGGAAACGTGTTCACGCACGCGAAACAACCGATTACGCCATGCCGAGAAATATGTCTGTAACCGCGGAGCAGAACGAGCACCGGTGCCATATTTTTGGAAAAATCTCCAGCCTGCTCGATGTTTTCTTTTTTCGCGGAAAAACGCGTTCGAGCGCGTCGAACGCTTCTATATACCTATTTTAAAGGAAGCTGGTGCATTTATGTGGGATTTTTATGATCGTTTATTAACGCATTGGCCGCCATGTACAATTAATGTTCAATATGGATAATTCGAATCTTAAAGGAAGAATTAAAAGGACTTTGAGGCTATTATGCCTTCAGTTATGAAATAATGACGAAAATTGGAAACGTTGGCTCGGTATTAATACTGTATAAAAATATGTCACTATATAAAATTTGCAATAATAAAACTATTAATACTAGAAAGTAGGTTTTTAACATCTTTCTTACAAAAATAGTACTGTCCCAACGATTTCATTTATACTAATTACAATTCATATTCTAATTTATTATAATATCCTTGGTTTAAAATATTATTACTACTATTAATTCCAATAAAATATAAGTTATAGCAATCTATTCAAATACTTTGTCATTGGTCATTCCAATAAATTATACCATCTATTTATTCAAATAAATTCATCGCATTCCACGAATGAATATTCAACGAGAATAATTCGAATAAACATTGTAAGATTACCGGAGCAATAACGCGTGTAATTATCGACCGCCATTTTTTGCCCTGTAAACGTTTTCGAACAGGATCGAATCAGCGGGTCATTAAAAAGACACCGGGCACCGTCGTTTTTACCAAGATTTATGGGAAATTAATGTTTACCGGAACACGGGAACAATTTTTGCGCCGATCACACCGTTCGGCGGTTTCGCGACCACTGGTTTTAATACGTTTGTAATTTATGGCGTCGATAAATCTCACTTTCCAGCCCGCATAAATTAGAATACTTTAAAGGTTGCACGGATCGATCGAGCCAAGACGGAAATTGCAAATTTTAATCTTGTACAATGTATCTCGCGGCGGATCAACGTATCACCTGCATTGAAGTAATTACCGTGCTTGATTAATGGTAGAGCGCGCGCGCGCGCGCGCCGTGATCCCGGTCGCTCACGAAATATCAGTTCTCCGGTTTCCGTGTAAAAATCATGGCGGCGCGTGACCTCGGGAAATAAGCCATGAAGACGCGAACGATGTTCATCGTTCGATCGACGGCGAATTTGCGTGTTCGAACTTCGATCGGAATTCGACGATTTGGCTGGGTTTATTGGCGTTTCTATCCGGTTGTCGTAACAGTAATTTTCCGTCTACTATTTCGTTTGTCGGCAATGGAACAGAGAAATTACTGTTGCAACAACTACGCAGGCGGAACATTTATTTTAACGATACGGTAGGGCCTCGAGTAATTATTTATTGGGTGTAATAAGAGGGAAACTGTATTAGGACGTCGATCATACCTCGATTTATGGCTTTATGCTATCCTATTAATAATTTATCGAAAATAACAGGAAATTATCAATGTCGGACGTAAATGGAACTTTTAAATAACAGATTGTTCTCTTATCACAATATTACAAAAATATGTATTGAGATAAGAGTTATTGTATTACACGATAATTACAACATGATTGAAGTACTTTGACTTTTTAATTTTTAAAGAAGTAGATAAGACTGTGTATAAACACTATTACGTGGAAAAATATACTTATGTACCAATACTAATCGTGGAAAAAGTAATAATTAAACTGCGTATCATTGTGCAAAATAATAATAGCTCAGGTAAATCGTGACAGAAATATAAATCGGACAAAAATATCACTCCTCCTTCAACAGTCGTAATAAGTCAAAAGCAACGTAACAATATCTCTTTAAATTTTTCTAATGTGATTTTAGTTTGTTACTTCACCTATTAATTTTTCTCATGAACCCATCGAATCCGCAGTTTAGTAACAACTGTATCCGCGCGAGTATATATCGGTTCTTTAGAACGCCACTCACGCGTGCAAAAGTCGAAAGCGGCTTCCCGCAAGAATAGCCGTCGAAGAATCGTTATTTCAACAAGGGACGACAGAATGGTGCCTCTATCCGCGACTTCAAAGCGCGTAATTGACCGAGGCTGAGCGACAATCCGCGGTACTGCGAGAGCGGTCTGCTTCGTACGAAAAGAGCGAAGCGTGACGGATACGCGGTTACAAATCGAAACTAGGAACTCGAAGCTAGCAATTCAAATATTGTACGACGAAGCTAGCAGTTCAAAGCTAGTAGGACGAAGCTAGCAGTTCAAAGCTAGTAGGACGAAGCTAGCAGTTCGAAGTTAGTAGTTCAGAGCTAGTAATTCAGAGCTAGCAGTTGGAAACTAGCAGTTCGAAACTAGCAGTTCGAAACTAGCAGTTCAAAGCTAGCAATTCGAAACTAGCAGTTCAAAGCTAGCAATTCGAAACTAGCATAGTTCAAAATTTTCAGTTCAAAACTAGCAGTTCAAAGTTAGCAGTTTGAAACTAGCAGCTGGAAGCTATCAGCTCGAGACTAGGGTCTCATAACTACCGGCTCCAAGCTAGTAACTCGAAATTAGGATCTTGTAGTTATCATCTTGTAGCATACAGCTTGAAACTAGCAGATCGAAGATAGCAGTTCCAAGCTAGCAACACGAAACTAGAATCTCGTAGCTTACAGCTCAAAACTAGTCTCCCCAAGTAGCAGCTCGAAGCTCGCAACTCAAGATTAGTAGCTGACAACAATTTTTGTCTTATACAAACAACCTCTCCTCCTTTTTCTAAATATTTACACAAATATACCCTTACTGTATCATCACCAAAATATAATGACAATGGATCCCAAGCTCGAAAAAATAGAACATAGTCCTCTATTAGTGAAAAACGAAATTACTTTTGCGAACGATCTAATAGATCGTCGAGATCGTCTAGATCGAAGGAAGCCGTAGCCGACGAGCCCCAGGATCCCAAGTCCGCCAATTCGGCTCGATTACTTAACGCGTCGCGCGGCCGCGCCGATTGCGAAACCGTGTCGACGGTGGTCACCTTGCGCCCGGGGTAAACATGTACTTAAACCGGGCTAATTTTTGACGCGGCACGCACTGGCCGATTTGACGAGTCATTAAGCCGCCGAGCGCCGAGCCCCTCTCGCCGACCCCCGCGCGCGGCCTTTCAAAAAGGATTTGGCAGGAGCGACGGTGCCAAGCGAAGTAGAAGAGAGACACGGTTTCTTGTGTTCTCTTCGGCCGCGGATACTTTTAAACACAAACGTTTACCGTTTTCTGTTTTAATGATTCGAGACATTTGGCAGCGGATGACAGGTGCGAAAGGAGGAGGCCCCTCCCCCCCGTACGGGCTCGCAGCGGCTAGTCTCGAATTAGTCGGCGAGTGGAAACGAACGGGAGCAAATCCGTGAAATTCCCCCGTACGGCGGCCGAGCCCCATAAATTCCGGCCGACGTCCGCTCGCTCGCCTAATCACTCGCGGGCCAATTAAACAATTAACGGTCCCCGGCCGGACGCCGACGTCGCCTACGAACGGAGAGCCGTGCCTGTCCGACCGAGCAAATTAGGCTTCCCTCTGCTACTAGCCGGCCGCGATTCCAAGGTAACCATAAGCGCGAGCCGTTACGGCCATTTCTGTTCGCGAGTCCACGATATATTCTGCTGTTTTATTTTCGCTGTGGTGCTGAACAGAACTCCACGTAATTTTTTTTTTTTTTTTTTCTTAGAGGTTTTACGTCGCATCAGCTGCAAGGCTATTAGCGACCTTCTATCCACGTAATTTGTTAATGTAGTTTTCGATATTTAAGCGGCGACCGCTTTTTTATTATTGTTAAGAGAGATGCGATGTCATTATGTCTTCGTATCATTAATGGTGACTCGACGGTAAATCTCGACGTTTATCAATAATAATCGTCAGGCTGCAGATATTTATACAAAATAAAAATGGAGAATATCTGTTGTACTAAGAGTTATTTATTTACTTGTGTGTAAGGGTAAAAGTTCGTTTTAGAATAGAGACACAGAAAATAATGTTACTATTAACGCAAAATCTGCCAATTGGTGGTTTATGTGAAGTGTTATGTAAACGAATTTACGTAATAATTGAATCTTGTTATGTTGACTGGAAATATGTGTACTTTGTCGCTATTGTATGACAAGATTCTTACATTCTTCTACTGCATTTACCATTTCGTACAGAAATAGAAATAGAAAATAGAAATTGTCTGCATAAACTTGAAGAAATAGAGACTAAATAGCAAGTTCATTAATCCTTCTGATGGATAGATTTACATTGATAAATTTCTTTAATTTGTATATTTTAAATTATAGTCATTTTTGCCATAAATGCATAAAAACGACCCAGTCAAAATATAATACTCACTTGATATCAAATTGACTGTATATCAGAGTAATGGAACAATACAGGCCCTCTTATCTGAGCATTTACTTTTGTAATATCCCAGTGCAAAAACATTCTATTATTGAAAAATTTAATACGAGTTCTTTGTTAAGCGATAATGTATCTAAATAATGCAACGATTAGATAATAGAATGTTTGGATACCAGAATATTTCAAAAATAAATATACGGATAAGGGAATTTCTACTGTATTACCAGTGATACGCAGTTAATTATTGTATAATTATTCAGTCAGTTATAATTAAATGTTTTTTAGTGACAACGAAAAGATTGGATATATTTAATAATATATGTACCGCGAACAAAATAATCGTCTCTTTAATTTGTGATTCAGCAAGGTTTAGAGACTCTTACGTTGAAAATGCTCCAATAAATTACATTGCTGCAATAAGTATTGTTACATATATATTTCTTTATCCAGGTGCAGACTACTATAAAAATTGGAACAAATTCTATCTCGTAATTCTTACGATGCAATTTTTATTTATCGCTGTTAGATAATTGCAGCTTTAGCCAACTGAATGAGGAAATCTCCTCGTTTTAAATGAAATAATGTGGGAAAATTTTTATGCTAATCAACAATATAATTTCCTAATTTTCCAAATATTAAAGAATTGACGCCCCATAATTTAATTCTGAAAATTTTATTTAATTACATAAATTCCTTTAACTCTATAAAATCTATTATATCACCGATGCGAGCGTGAAAGTGTGAAAACGATGAACAAAAAAGTCCTCCTTAAATGATCTTTAATAAGAAAACTCCTCCTTAAATAAGAAAACTCTTATTTCCCGTAAAATTCCACAGTCCAACGACTACAACGCCCAGACAAAAAGAAATAAACGACAGATTTGTCAAGTCGAATACGCACCGTAAATCGCGCGAAGATCGAAATCCCGTCCGGTGCACTGAACTCGACTGTGCAACGACAGCAATCGCGCGCGCGTTGGATTACGAGCATAATCGGTAATCGCCGACTAAATCCGCGGCGTCGATCGCGGCACGTGACGCAACAACAACGCAGCAGCCCGTTACGCCGAGGATCGCGCGTGCCACACAAAATCTCCGACTCGCTCGCGCCGCCTCTCTGCGTCCCCGTTTCCGCTCGACTCGATTAAACGCGATTAGAATAATTGCCGCTATCGATCGTATCGGTAATTAGTCGCGACGCGGAGCCGAGCCGCGGCGCAACGCTCGGCAATTCAATTTGTCGGCGCGTTTCGCGACGCACAACGCCGGGACCAACAAATCGTCGTCGAAGGTTTCGGCGTCGTTGCACTGGTCTACGCCGATTGTAAATCGCTTTCGCGGTTCAGCGAGCTCGCCTAATCGCCTCAGATCGGTGCCGATACCTCACTATTATCGCCCCTCCCCCGCCATTCGCTACCGTTTTACTATCGCGCGGCAATTAGGCCGGGAAATTACGGTAGACGCAGCTGCGAGAATAATGCTAAGACGTTTGAACTTCTACCTGCGCGATTATTAACCCTTGGCAGACGGAGCCATTTAAACTGGAAATCATTATAAAATTGAATTTTATGACATATGCAACAAATAATAGCTCTTAACAATTTTTTAAATATCAGTAAATTTGATAAAGATTATTTTAAAACGTGGCATGATCATTTTTACAGGTGCCTGAGAGTCGCCATTCGATCGCAAAGGGTTAATTTGTCAATGCCTCCGGCGGAGTTCCATAGAATATTTTAATATTTTAAGAGTTTCATAGAATAAGTTCTTGTCGATCCATTGGAATTTTATTGTAATTTGGATATGTTTTATTGCGGCGAATTTGAATATTTCTGAATATTGTATAATTGTAGCGAGGATTATTGGCGAACGAACATGTTCTTAAGTAATAATAATATTATTAATTATTGACAGGAGAGATATCCTTTGTTTCAGTAAGAGAGAGAGAGAGAGAGAGAGAGAGAGAGAACGGTGGTAACAGTCACGCAAGGGCGCGTGAAGCAGAAAACTTAAAACTAAAAAGAAACCGCAAGCATAAATAATAAAAAACTTATAACAAAACTGAGCAATTATACTCAAAACTATCACAGAACCTAAAAAAATTAAGGAACATAAATCTATTGTCCCTAATACAATACCATTCAAAAGATGAACAAACATGCTATTCATTCTCTATTTCTCCAAATCCCTCCATACGATTTCTATTTTAATTTCAAAATCCAGAATCTAACAATAAAATCAATACTAAAACGTCAACAACGATAAAAAGCCCATTTCGCGAAGGGTTCAGCCGAGTCTCCCGTCCGCGCTCGAAAATACTGTACCACCGGCGGTGATTTTTCGGACGGGGCTGACGCGGTGCCAAGGAAACGCAGCTAGGCGAAACCGGTCGGGACACGCGCGGGTGCACCGTCGCGCGCATTGTCTTCGCCGACGGTGGCCGCGGTGGCGGCGGCAGGGGGGGGGGGGGGGAGAGGGATGGACAAAGGGATGATTGAAACATCGAAGTCGAAGCAGAACGGACGTCGCGTGTGTGCCCGATGGGAGAGCGACGACGAAGACTCTACCATCGCGTCGCGACGCGTTGTTACGTCCGCCGTCGCCGCTTCTATTTGGCAGTGGCGAGCGTCTTGGCACGAAAGTACAACTTCATTCCCGAGGATGCCGAAACGAGACGATGCCGCTTATTACACGAGGCATCGACGATTTTTCGGTTTGCCGCGTAGAGCAGGCGCCATGTGCTCGGGCGTCGTTAACGTTCTTTTTGGCAGGGGCTCGTCATCGGCTTCGCGTCGTGCCAGTGCCTCATCGACACGCCATTTTCCGTTGTTTGGAGCTCGATGGTTCAGGCGGTTGTTTTATGCCGGCGTTAACGAAAAGCAAAATAGCCTTTGGACAGGCTTTGCACTCGAGTGGCGGCTGTGAGGCACCACTATAAATATATAGGAGTCACAAGAATCAATTTCGTATGCATGAAAGAGTGCACTTTATTATATACAATGGGAATACTACGAAAATGATTTTAAATTAACAGTTAAATTGGCTTCGAGTGCAAAGGGTTAAGACGTCGCTTCACTTCCAGATGAGAACGTCAACGATCATCGTAACAGAAAAATCGGCAGTCGTCTTTTGGCAGTGTTTCCGGTCCGCTCGCGACGCGGCTTGATCCCATCGCTAGGCTTCAGCCCGACGACCGACTATGTATACGAGTCCCGTTTCGGCTTTAATGCTCCATCCTGAATACTGTTTCCTCGAGCGGACCGTAATTCTCCGTCCCGATGCCACGTAACCGCGTCCAGACGCCTCCCTGGCGTCGATTCAAGCTTTCCATCTCCCCCCCGACCCTCCCCTCCTCCTCGCGCGTCGAATAAACTCCACGGAATTGACGTTCTTTGAACGCCGATCGAATATTATTGTTTGGTTTACGACGGGAGTCGGCGAACTGTGTCTAGGCACTTCGCCGATCTAGGGTGGACAGGAATCAAGTTCGTATAATGGGCCAGATGTCTAATAACACGCCGTAAATCAGTAAATGAAATATCGCTCTACTCGTAATCACGGGATCCGCGATTTCCGCGAAGCATCCACCGGGATCAGTCGAAATCATCCTCGGTCCACATAACCTTGCTCGTCTTTATGAACTTCTATTTCGAGAGAGAAATGAAGCTAGTAATCTCACATACTCCATAAAGTCGTGCAATTCAACCGTACCGTGCGCAATCCTTTCTTTTTTTAAAGAATAAGAAGATATCGTGCATTTATTGGAGAATGAAAGAAATAATAAAATAAATATTTATATTTATTGTTATACTATGGTAATTGAATTATTTATATTTATTATTATACCATAATAATTAAATTGGTATTATATTTACTTTTCCTATTATAAACTCGTAAGATAAGTATTTTATCACTGAGAATTGGTATATATGTATAATAGGTTCGTTTAGTATATTTTATTTCACACGTGGTGAGTATATACACTATAATAATTAGCGCAAAAATCTTAACTATAGCTGTCAGATTTGGCACTAAAATAATTATTTTCAATATCGCTGCGACTACTTTATACAATTGATGCATATATGAATCGACACGCAGGATTGAAATCGTGACATATTTAATGGAATAAAAGTTGCTGCAGAAATGAGATTCCATAATCAAATTTTCTAAATTTGAAAATGAATAATAATAATAGTAAAAATAAAATAAAAATCCTATATAGATATTTTTATCATTTTATCGATTTTTGAATAGCGGAGAAAATACTGTCGCCCCTTTTTAACCCTTAGCACTCGAAGCCACGACCACTGGAAATTTGGGAAAACTTTTCTGGCTTATAGTATTTCTATTTTATGCATTAAAGTGCATGTTATGCATATAAAATCGATTTCTGTGATTCAAAACAACAGTTTCACCTTTAACAATTTTTTTTAAATGTAAACTTTGTTAGTATAGGAATTATGTGGAACGTGATAGAGTAATTTTGAGTCACGCCTTAGAGTCACCATTGGAGTGCAAAGGGTTATTATGCTGCCATTATCAAGCAAAGAAATGGAATTTCTTGCAATATCTGCTTTTTGCAATCTACACGGAAACAGTTTATTTCGCCTAAAGATCCACAGTCTGGGTTTTGTTAAAGATATGCCTAACAATCTAGATACGACAATAGTTTCGCAGATGACCGAACAAATCGTGTATCGAAGGAAGAAATTGTGTCCGTTTCCCGATGGAACCGGCGAGCGCAAAGCCCTCGGCACCGCCGCGCGTTACGCTTACGTATTTCGAATCTGGCAGTAGGCAACGGCTGGCACAGATTACGCTCCGGCGCATTATTATGCGAGAAGCGTACAAGACGCGTAGGCCGTGTCGGTGCCTGCGCTCGAGTATTATTGTCGTTTTGGCAGCTCGCGCGATTTTCGTGATTTAATGCACCGTACACCCTGAACCGCTCCTCATCGCCAAAGCCCGTGTATGTGTATTCCTGAGAAGCCCTGCGCAGGCCACGCTGGATCCAAATATGCAATCCCGTCACGCCGGTGTTTCCTCGCCTTAGGTTTGTTTTCAATTATGACGCGCGGGAACGCGACGAAAAAATTGTCTATCCTCGAAACCGTGTTCGGCGAAATCTCGTTCGAGGAAGATGACTACGACTCGATTCGTCGCTGTAGAATGAATATTCTATCGAAGGAAAATTCATTGGATACTATATGTGATGTATACTATATGTGATATATATATTTAAGTGGATGACAGTTTATTTGTAATTGGACAAAAATGTATTCGAGTGAAAATATAGACGTCGCTGTCGAATAAAATCGAATAAAAATTGATCTAGATCAAAATTTGCAAAGTTTTTAAAAGATACAAAATATATCATAAATAGGTAAATTATATTTTATATATTTTATATATTTTAGAAATTTTACAAATTTTTACCTAGATCAGTTTCTGTTCGATTGAATAAATATGTATAATAACTAAATTTTAACATGAGACTTCAACTAAATTTTAACCTTAAGCTACACGATTTTAACATTAAACAACAAATAAATTTTAACGCATAAATTTGAACGAAGCGATGAAAAATTCGCTCTGCAAACGAGACTAGCGCGAAAGGATTACAACGTCGCGTTAAAAATTGCCGCGCGACGTTCTCCGGCGCAGCGCACCTTGAACGAGAGAATCATCCCGAGGGAAAAATAGACCGTGAATCAGTGAAACGAAGATCCTGACCACCGATAAAGAATCGAAGCGACGACAAAGAGGATCCTTTATAGGATTGCTCGACGACCGGTAACGAACGCTATCGGCCGGGGTATACGCGTCCCGGTTGATAATTAGGCGGCAAGAGGAGAGGCGATTATTCAGCGGCCTCGACGCGCAAATAATAAGTATTGCTTGCCACGGTTACAGGACGACGGACAAGATTTGTCACCATAACGTTTAAGCAGAACCAGAAAACAAGCATCTCGCGAGATGCCGTGTCTAGTGCGACCCAAATATTACGGCCAACCCTTTCCGTCGCCGTTTTAGAAACAATTCTCTCACTACGGATTTTCCTCTTTCCCCACTTTGCGTCACTTCCTCTGTCTTTCTCTTGCTTTCTCTTTCTTTCTCTGGCATTCTGTATCTCTCTCTTTCTCCCTGCCATTTTCTCTATTTCCCTGTCTTTCTCCCTGCCATTTTCTCTATTTCTCTGTCTTTCTCCCTGTTTCTCTCTCTCTCTCTCCCTGCCCCTGTCTTTCGCTCTATTTCTCTCTGTTTTTCTCTCTCTCTCTTTCTTCCAGTTTTTATCTCTATTTCTCCCTCTCTCTCTCTCTCTCCCTGTCTTCTCTCGCGGGTCAACATCGTTCTCCCGCCGTCACCGCGTACTGCTTTCATGTGCGAGCCGACGACGATCGCTTGCCAAGCCGCAAAGACCACGACGATTTGTCCCTCTCGAGTTTTCCTTGTTCCGCCGCAAATCCGGGCTAATTAACAAAGGGTATCGCCGCGAGGTTAACACGGTGCCACGCCAATCACCCGAACACATTGTATTCTTTCGGCGACGTGTTTTAATTGCGCAGCGCGTATCGCGACGGTACCGAACAGTGCTCGTAATGCATACCCCCTTCAATTCGATTTCTCGTGCACGTTGCACGTCCGCAACATTTCGGACGGCGCTTCGAAGTTGGAACATCTGCTGCGTCTGTGTTTATTTTATGCGTCTGTGTTTAATTATTTTATGCGTCTACTTTCGAGCGTTCATTGTTCGAACCGCGACAGGATCGCGAATATGGCGCGTTTGATTTTGTTAGAATTCAGAAGACTTTTTGGTTGATGTATATCATTATTATTTAATTATTTAGTTATAGTTCGTTAATATAATCTCTCATTTCAATAATTAATATTAATATGAATATAATAATTCATTTCTATCGATTCTAATTTAACTGGAGGTAGGTCAAGGTTTCAGACAGTGTCATCCTTTTTATAATACTCGACAATACTAAAAAATATGAGAAAGGGTGAAAATATTTTCAATTAATAGAAAAATATACTATCTAACAACTTATACCGTTTAAACGCCACCAAATGATTACTCCAGTTCAAGTATAATAGTTTGTATTCAATTCATAATAATCAATTATAAAAATAAAACATAACCTTGACATAAAATAGAATAATTTTTTCTGGGCGGACCGCAAAGGGTTAATGTTCTGTCCCTTCTAAGAAATTGTGCCAATTGAAAAATTCGTAATCGCGGTGACTGTGAAGAGAATGGTACGTCAATTGTTAAAAACACCGGAATACAAGAGGAGAGCTGGTAGTATAGCAGCGTGAATCAGGAAATCAAACAAACGACAGCAGGCGTAGATTTTATCGTTGACAGGAAGACACTGGGTGCAGGTGCGAACCCGGCCGCGTGGGTAGGGCCATGAATAAATCAGTTCGACTCGGTGCGCGAACGTACGTACACAGATCGGTCCTCCTATCTGGCCGGGGATCTCTCGCGGTAGCCTGGGTCTCTCCTCTCCTAGAGGGATCCCAAGGAAATGCAAAACGCGCCGCGCTGTTTTCGCGAAGGAATCGGTGGCTAGTTGCTACGAGCCGCATACACGCGCCGCTACAAAGAAACCGTAGAACAATATCGAGATTCGTAGTTCCTCGTGCTGTTTGCGGCTAGCAACAAATTTCGCTCGCGACTATGGCGATCCTATGCGAGTATAGTGATCCTATGCGACTATAGTGATCCTATACGACTATAGTGATCCTATGCGACTATAGTGATCCTATGCGACTATAATAATCCTTTAAGATTCTACGGATCCTCTACGACTCTACAGTTAAATGCTGGAGATTTAATACAGTTTCTGTAAGAGATAGGTAGTAGTACCTTTCTAATAAGTTCAGCGCCGATAATTGGATGCTGAAATGTTAAAACATACATAGTTAAAGGAATTTAATTAATTAAAGGGAAACTAGAGAGTTAATATTCCTATATAGTTAAAGCAATAATAATAATAATTCCTACATAGCTAAAGCAATTTAATTAATTATAGCGAAACTAGAAAGTTAATTTTTATCATAGGGGGTGGTATCAGAATTCTTTCGCTTTCAAAACATTCTAGTTAAATTCAGTTTGTTCAAATATATTGCAATAAAAATGGAGTTTTAAAATTAGTCAAAAATTAGTGTCACTGAGATTTGACTGACGTGTTAAACAAATTTACTATTTTTTGATGTCGTTATACGTGATGTATGTTTGAAAAAATCCCTTTGCGAAGTCTTAAAAATTCTCGTTATATCATATATATACTTGTTATCTAATTTTTACTGTCACTTTTATAAATATTAGATGTTTCTTAACGCTACTACTACTGTATCCTAAACGAAGGAGTATATTGTTCTATAACATCATCGAGACAGGATTTATTTGAACATCCTACGATTTTTATTACAGTATATAATTGAATAAGAAGTTCTTACATAAATTGATAACGAAAACATTTCTACAGTATTAGAAATTATAAAAGTAAAATAACGAAGAACCAATTACTTTGATTCATTCGATAGAAATGAAATGAATGAAATGAAATTGTTAAACAGTAAAATTATTAAAAATGAAAACAGTATTTCTTCAAAAGTAACCAACAACGATTCTTCGGCACCGAGAGGGTTAACCTATAAAACAAACACCCCAAAGTACATTTCTGACCGTCCGAAGCCTGATTGGCTCAAAAGGAAAAAAACAGACGCGCGGCCAGGTGCAACGGCGAAACGTCGCGGTCC
The DNA here is from genome assembly GCF_028453695.1 of Augochlora pura. NCBI lineage: Eukaryota > Metazoa > Arthropoda > Insecta > Hymenoptera > Halictidae > Augochlora > Augochlora pura. The sequence continues at coordinate 9,503,584 of NC_135778.1, forward strand.
TGGATCTCTAATCCCAGAGGAGCGAACGAAGAAGCGGCCGAAAGAAGGGAGGCGGTGTTCCGGGAACGCTGTTGCGTGGCCGAAAAATTTGAAGAAATAAGGAAGACATAAAGAGAGCACGTTAACCGTGGCACCGTTCGGACACCGTTCGGGGTCCGGGCCACGTGTGTGGTCCCGTCGGAGCACGTGTCGCCGTCGCCGTCGTCGTCGCCGCCGGGCCCAGGGGCGTGCGTCTTTTTGCCCTGATCGGAAGGGGGCCCGGTTAGATCGGCGATCGCGGCGCGACCGTTTTTCGCGGGGAATCCGAAAATTCCGTGTGCTCGGTCGCCGGGAAAAAAACGCGAAAAACGAGGATCGACCGCGTAGAGGCAGAACGCGACGCAGAAATTCGTACCGGGCGAGGAGGCAGCAGCAGCAGCAGCAGCAACAGCAGCAGCGCACCGCGCGGCAAGAAACGCGCTTGTAATTATCGCGAAGCTCATCCCCCGGCCTTCTGCCCACCCCCTCGGCTCCGGCGAATCGATCACTGTCAATTCTTCCTCCTTTCTTTCGTCGAACTACTCGGCATCGAAGCCCGGCAAAAAAACCGGCCAATTAAGCGGCGAACGATTTATCGCGGTACGCGCGGCTCTCGTTCTTCCGATATTTCTTTTTTTCTCTTTTCGGAGTCCGCGGTATATACCCCTCCTCCCCCCCCTCGTTCCGATGTACAATTACTTCGGCCGCGTGACGGATTTAATTGCCGAATATTCGCTAGAAATATGGAGGCGGCCGCGTAAGCGCCGGTTTTTGCGGGGACGTGACTCGGGGATAGCGCGGATGAGAGGCGTCGACTGATGGGATCGGCGAGCTCTACGCGCTCCACGGGATTCGCGGGAATGCATTGCGGTGCTTAGATCGCGTAAGACAGGGTTAATTAAAGGGTTAATATCGTTTATTTCGTGGTTACTTCGATTAGAAGTCTTTCGGTTGTAGTAAGCGATTTATGTTGCGTGTATAGTTCTGATCAGATGATTAACCTTTTGCACTCGATGCTGTTTAGCTCTATATTCGATCTAATATCTCTGAACTACAATATTTTTATTTTACTATTTTATTTTTATTTTATATTTATTTTGTGCGTATGAAATTGAGTTTTGCGACTTATGTAGTAAGTATACTCTTAACAGTTTTTTAAAGAGACACAAATATGGTAATATAAAAATTACCTGAGAATGTGATGAAATTTTTGGCGGTGCTTCAGAGTCGTCAATCGAGTGCAGAGGGTTAGATATTGATGAGAAGAATCGGAATTTCATTGCGGCTAAGGAGAACGGAATAGCGTTCGTGCTTCATCAATTTTTAATGGATATTTTCATGGTCGCTCAAAAAATATCGATGCTGTCGAAACACAAAAATTTGAGAATGTAAATAAAACATTTTTGAACGATCTAGACAATTTTAGAATATTCTAGAACATTCTTAAACATTCTTGAACATTGTAAAACATTCCAGAGCATCGTTTCCTCCATTAGAACTCGATATCTCACTTTCAAGAGTATATACTAAATTAATCGTAAATTTCACTTTTTCAAAAAATAAAATACCGATTATTTTGACCCAGTGTGACAAGGAAGGGTTAATCTGTATTCACAGTAACATAGATAAGTCGGATAGAAACATAACATAGTCGGATAGAAATAATTTCTCTTTTAATTTCAGAGAAGTTCATAGTTCTCAACACGATTATAACTATTTTCCTTTCAAACATATTCTATTCCTGACTGTCTAAAATTCTTCCGAGACTAATAAATAAGTAATCCATTGTTTAACCGTACAAACACTTTCTCCTTTTTCATAACCTATTGCAAACATTTCTGCAGAGTAATTATAGCAATCACAGTGATCTATCTGTTCAACACGTTAGCAAACCGAATGAAAAGATCTCTCTGTTTTCACCAAGATTTACGCTAATCGACAATATAATTTCTTAATTTCCTTATGATTTCCTCTTGCTTTGAAATTGTCACTTAATTTAATAAATTAATATAATTTTATGGAATTTTTTAGGCCTAAAATATTATCAATTTATGGAAATATATACTATTTATTGTTTAACGAACCTAACTACAATCATTCTATTTACGAATCACAATAAATCTACAATATTTCTATCAACTTGCAAGGATAAGACGACTAAATCTTTCTAACTAATAAAAAAACTAACAAATAAAAAACAAAGACACTGTAAACGACACTGAAACGCAAAAGAGAATCGTCAGGTACTCTCTGATAATGGTTCTCATTCCCATAACACCATAAGTCCCACGAAATCCATCGGAGGCACGAAGTCGGCTTTTCCAGGCCGAGGATCCCTCTAAAAATACCGGGATCTAGCCGGCATAAATCAGGAGAACCGCTATCCCAATGGCATCATAAATCGCTAACCGTATGGGTTCGATGAAAGGCTAATACTATTCTTTCGAATTTAAATAGTCCGTGTTTTGTAGCACGGCGAGCATTCCTAAGCGACGAGGTGAGGAGGGGGATCGACGAAAATTCGTCTAAAAATAATTTTCGCTACGCGCCGCGGCGTTACGATCGATAGAGGATCTAGACCGAGGCTGATCATCGCGCGCCATTTTCCTTTCCCCGTTGAAAATGCCGGGGAAATCGGGGGAATCGTTTTCCAATGGTTTCCATCTAACCCAGACAAATAGATATTCATGAATTATATATAATTATATTTATATATAATTCATATATAATATATAATATATTATGCATAATGTATAATGTATAATTTTTAATGTATAATGTAGAATGTAGAATGTAGAATGTAGAATGTAGAATGAATAATGTAGAATGTATACTGTATAATATATTATAATAATATTATGATTTATAAATTATTAATATTTATTTGATAAATATGAGCGGTTTCTGGCACCGTCACCGCGAAACAAAAATACCGCGTTACGAGCGCACCTTACGCGCGCGCGAACGCTCGCGTGTGTTCGACGATTAAGTTCGACGGTGAATATCAAAGGCACCCTGTCGCTGCTAGAGAAAACCCTCGAGACGTATTGCCGGTGAGGACCGAGCAAATTGTCCGTAAGTCAGTCGCATTTCGGCCGCAAATTGGATCGCTTCTGAGCGCAGATATGTAACTGCTGAATTTTGCAACGATCCGTCGCGGCGCGCCAACGCTGATGCTAATTTGCATCGAAACGAAGAAACGCTAAGTGTTTTAAAGCTGTATTGTATTGCCGGCCGCGCGGACACCGTGCCAAAATTCTTCGGCTCCGAATGGGGAACGAATATTCTTTTGGCAGAAATTCGCGGGATTTTTCATTCACGATTTTACTTGCGGCAACGAATCGCGAATGACACCGTTAAACGGATTAAACAAATTCGTAAACTTAGAACAATTCTGTGGAGAAACGAGATAAATTTGTTCGAATAATTTTATACAAAATGAGGATATATCAGCGAAAAATGTTGAAGAAATATATCACGAAATATAGCAGTAAATATACCATAAAGTAAAGCATAAAACAGTCCATGATATATTGTTGGTGGCATAAATAAACGTATTGAGTACAAAAAAGCCACTATGAACAAACGAATTTATTAAAAAAGTGTAAGATATTATCAAAACCTATAAATATAATAAAATAGAATAATACTCAAACAAGATCGTCAAGAATAATTAAATTGCACATAAAATGTATTCAAGAAAGCATATAAAATGCATTCAAAATGTATGCAATATAATAACATATAAAATGTATCCAAGAAAGCACCACAATTCTGACTAAAATCATGACCGTAGAAAAATAAAATTGACCGCTAAAAGGCTGCTGTGGCGTTTGAATATAGGGGTGGTAGTATCAACAAAGCTTGATCGGACAATCCCCAATCGCAACTGCAAGACAATATTGTTTCTAAATAAAAATCAAAATTGATAGAATCAAAACGAATTTTCTAGATTTACTCAGCTGCAAAAGTTGCAGTATTACAGTCAAAAACGAGCGAGGAATTCAGCCAAGTTGGCGCACGTGGCGTCACCTGACAGCACAAGGCGTAACCACGATAGAATCGAACCTTATCGATGGCTCGGAGCAACGTCCAGCTATGTGGGAGGCCCGACTTAACCCCAAAATAGAGTAAACATTAATCAGAGAAATCGTTATCAGCCTTCAAGGAGCCGCGATTCCGTTCTGAAACCGGGAAGAAACAACATGGCCGATCCGGATGGCGAATAATCCTAGCCGCGTTGCCGAAACGAAATACCGAGTGACATAATTCGTGCAAACGCATGTTCCGGATACGCCGTTCCCCTGTCTGTTTACAACCGTCGGACGGTGGTGGCCGGCTATGGCAGTCATCGGCAATCGTTCCGAGCGACAGAACGCGGAATGACAGCGCGAAAAAAACGTCGAAATCGTTTCCCGAGGCGAATGCAAAAAGTCCGTGCGTGGGAACAAGGGTGGTGAAGTAGCCGTGCACACCGTTTTGTTGTTCGCGGTTCAGGCGTTTAATTAACGGAGATTAACGGGCTCACCTGAATGTCAAGGCCCTCCGGGGCCCGCGTCGTCGATACCAGGTAAACGATCCCGGTCCCCTTATCACCGAACTTCAAAAACACCCCTCCAAATCACTTGTCACTAATTAAAGGCCTCACGATGGCGGCCATGACTGCCGTTTGGCTGTAACTTGACACGCCGGTCGCCAGGTGGCAGCACCGGTCGCCTCGCACCGCGCAAGCGTGCGCGACTCGTCTGAAAATTAAATTTTTAATTATCTCGAGTTGATTTTAGCGATCGCTAACAAAATACTTCAATATCAAACCGCTGTATTAAATATCGTCTCGGCTGTTCAATTTCAAGCATTAATTTTTATGGCAATTTCAATTCGAGAATCGATTCTAGGAGGAAAAATGTGTCCAATCTTTCCGTTATTCTCAACGGAAAAGACCTAACGTTTTTAGACTTTAACACCAATTAATCCTCTGTTAAAGTTAACCGAGAAAAACTACCCTCGAAGAGCGCTGCCGGTGACACGATTCGAATCTCCCGCGTGAATCGCTCGAGATCCCACCGGAATGACTGCCTGCAGCAGTCTGCAGTTCACGGTGGTTCTCGGTAGAGGTTAACGTCGAAAAACGAAACTGACATAACATTGCCAAAATGAGGATCGGAAATTTAAGTACAACAACACCACACGTCAGACGGTTGATTGGCAAACCGATAAGTACGTTGAAAGACACGAAGCACGGGGTGGAGTATAAATTATCATCGAACATTTCTCGTAATGTTTCAGGTGAGAAAATAAAGTACTATTGGGATTTCGCATGGAATGAAGCACCAGAACTCATGTTTACATCGACTTTTGGTATCTTTGGTTTTGGGTCGCTGGTCTATTACATTTCGATAAAAGACGAAGCCGCACCACCGAAGAATTTCCGCGAAATTACCAGTAAGTTGTATATATTACAGTAACACTATCTAGGTTAGGTCGCGCTGTTATGCAATTGCAGATCTACAAAAGTTTGCCTCGACCGTGGTTTTCGGAAGCAACACTTTTCAATACGAAAGAATAACATTTCCGTCTCCTAAGATTTGTGTTGTTTTAGTTTACAGACCGGACGATCCTAGAGTTGAACATATTAGGAAAGACCATACCGTGAAAATGCAGGGACTAATATGAACGCATATATCTTGTTATCGGTGAGCAGAATGCAACGTAACAACTAGTGATAAATTACTTTATGTGTGATCATCGAACGGTAAAGATATTACAATAAATCAATTCATTACATAGTTTTCTGTACACCTATTTTTGACTAATCGTTCATTGTACTCGGAACATTTACCGCGTCTCCAACAAACCCCAAACGTATCCGTCGATCGTGATATCGAGTTTCAAGGAAAATGTCCTTCTTTTCACGCGTTCTCCACGGTGCAGATTCCCTGAAACAGTTTCCTTTTTTATGCCATAGTCTGGCGATAATTAATGTTCTTTAACGACGCGGTATTCTGTACATGCTGGATGACAGTGGCGCCTCTTCTGGAAATATATCGAAGCTCCGTTCAGACTCTGTACAGCGCCAATTGGTATAGCGGCAAAACGGTGAAACTGTTAGCTAAGATACCAACCATCGATTCTGGCTAACAGTTTGAGCGTTTTACCGCTATATTAATTGACGCTGTTCGAACATCGAACGATGCTTCGAAATTTCACCACTGAAGGAAGACACTTGTCAGAAACCGCGCTAGTATTAAATATTCAAAAAGCTTTAAGGATTGCGGAGACCAATTTATATTCTACGGAAGAAAGCAATTAAATTATTGTCACTTTTGAAATGTTATTTTAAGTAACGCCGTATTCTACTTTACAATCATTTCATAATTACTTGTGATTATATTTACATTCGTTCGTAATTATTCGTAACAATTGTGACATTCTCCTTGAAAATTGTATTCTGATTTAATTGTCAGCTCTGAGTCTATATTATTACAGGTATTCTCTTTGACATCTTTGCAAGGTGAAAAGTAATTTTCCTCGAAGCAAACTGCTGGAAAGATTTCTTAAAATAAGATTGTTTATGTATAAAGATCTCTGCTTAAACCATATATTTATTATATAATTATTATTTCTATATTGATATTTTTCTGTAAGTATTTCTATCGTTATATATGAAATAAAAACAAGGACATGATTTTATTAATTGTTTTTAGCTTTGACCAAATTAATTGATCAACAGGATAAAATAAAAATCGATTTTTCGTCGCATTTTTGTACAGCAACGTCACCGTGTACCAAAATGTAGCCGGATCGATATGCCAAAGAGGTTCGCGGAAGGTGATCCGGGGGCAGCGGTGGGGTCCCGATTATAACAAACGGTGTCACAGGGACGTCGATTACGGCCGTGTGCACGCATTGACGTCGCACGTCGCACTCCCCCGACCGTTCCGATCCGAAAAGGAAGCGGGGCCCTTGTCGAAACGCTGACTGGGGTAACTGTTGCGCGAGGCCAGGTGACGTTTATCGAGCAAATATTGGCCGTCCGCGATGACATTTGGCCCGATACCGCATAAACGGCCCCTGACACTTTGTATTTATGGAAACCGATCGTCGGCGGATCGCGCGAACAATGAACGTCGTGCGTTCCGACGGGAATTTCCGATTCGAATGCTGAAACGTCCGTGGCGTTCGCTTCGTTAAACGCGATCGCGAAAAATCTCGCAATATATTTGTAAAAATTTTGGATCGATCCATCTATTGGTTAAAGATACAGTGACAATAGAAAGTTTCTCGTAGTTTTATATTTCGATAATTTACTGTATAGCGAATAAATTTGAAATAGCAAAGCTCGTAACGAAAAAAAAATATATAAGTTTTGACAAATTTGTCAGAGACATTTCTTTGTTTTACTATTTTTTACTGTCACGTATATTATTTAACAAGCGCTGCTGTAGGTACGTATTCTTTAAACCCTTGCATCGACGAGACGATACTTGCTTCACCTTGCTAGTATTTACAGTTATACTGATCTTATTATACTAAGTTATTGTTCGTTCGTATCGCGTTGTGATGCCGTCTACGGTGCGGCGTCGTCGAAGGGTGTAAATCTTCGACTCAGGTTTTCCTGGCAACGCGTACTGAATCGAATTCCCTACAACCTGGTCGGGTTCTAAGGACGTTAGAATGAATGGATGAACACTATATTGTTTATCACTTGTCACTTTATTTTAACTTTTAAACTGTTCGGCTGTATAAAGATAGCGACGGGCTGAGCTAATGCAGTTACAAGTTTTCTGAATGAGAGTTGTGTTAAGAGTGACGAGAGTGATGCTATTTTCTTCAGAGGTGAGTTCGGTATGGGCGTGGATTTTGGATGAAACAAGCGGATTTGTTGATGATATTTTTCGAACTTGAGAGAGGGAAATGGCTGTTATGCATTATTGGCTGTTGAAATAGCACAGATAGGAAATAGATGAAGCGACAGACGGAAAAGGAAAGAAGAAACGGTAACCGCCCAGAGTACTGGTCGCTTGCAGGTATGAACCGTACCCTGACTCGGTGCGCACGTGCCATCCGCATGTCTCGGAATTTGACCGTAGCAGGCAGTAAACCCGGAAAAATACCTCTACTTAGACAGGACATACTAAATGAAAGTTTGTAAACGCGGTAATAGCTCAACTGTCGGTGTGCAGCTGCTGGTCATAATGTAATAAAGAGATAAAAATTTAGTAACGACTTTTCAGAGAACTGCATGCTACGGATGGGTTCGTATTGAATTGGTCCTACAGTGAGTAATTTCGAAATGAACCTATTGTACCGGTAATGTTCGAGGGTTAATTTTAACATGTAATAATCCCAAGGCATTCCGTAGCTCTGGACAAGGTTACGCGGAAACTAAAATATTTACGTTGGAATTTAACATGCTAGGGGAACGTCGCAATATTCATAAACTACGGTCTTCGGACTGCTTGGGTTTATTAGCTGTTATCTTAATTGTGAAGAGCTATGGGACGACATGAACTAACGTAGACTATGCTGTCGTATGCGACTAGCAAAACGAATAACAATAAAATAATAAATTAAAGAATCAATTTGGCCGGCTCTGGCCGGCTGAACAGTTATACTAAGCGATTGTATAAATTTGACCTAGTTGAAGTCTAGTTTGTACTAGGGAGGATTTATATAAATATATAAAATATAATATATCTTAACTATCTAATATAAATATATGAAAAATAATAAAACGTTCTAGAACCAAAAATGTTAGAAATGTTAGTATTCTCGAAGTGATTTTTCCTAAAATTCCTAGCCAATCACAGCGCAGTATAACACTAACTTCTCTGGCTCCAGCAAAGATGCAGGAAGCGTATTCTTTTACGATCGCACGCATCGTCAAAGTTTCACTTTATCTCGGGGCATTCATCAACTCAGCTGCTGAACCCCGTCAGGTAGAAATGCCGTACCTTGCGAGGGCTGCGGTTGGCTCGCTGCAAATGAATTACGATCGCATAGGCAAGACCTGACTCCGATTAGAAAAGCTAAAAATCCTATCGGTGAAAAGAACGACGGAATTTTAGTAGTGTTTTTAAATTTTGTTCACGATTTTTAATCGTGACAGTGTTGCCGATGTGGCGCTTTCAAAAGACTTAATTGTCGCAATTTCACACGCCGGAGATGTGTCCCGCGGAAAACATAATTTCACGTCGGTTTAAAACATGCATGGACAACACCTGCGTTCGCGTGATTCTTTTTAACCCTTTGCGGTCGCATTATGTTTGCGCATAGGTAATTTTGTACGAGCCGGCTGGAGTTGTACGTGAAATGAACATTTATTGACGTATTGCTGTCGAGTGGTGACTGTGAGGCATTATTAAAATTGTTTTGTCAATAAAGTTTATATTTAAAGAATTGTTAGATAGTGGAAATGTTGGTATGTGATACAAGAATAAATTTTGTATGCATAAAAGTGTTCTTTTGTTATATAAAATTGAGATATTATAAGCCAGGAAAATTATTTTTGAGATTTACAGTTTAAATGGCTTTGAATGCGAAGGGTTAATTATGATTTCTGTAATATAATGCATATATAATAGAATGTATGTATTTAGTACAATATATTTAATATATGCAATACAGTGATAAATTTTAGTTTTATGTAATAATAAAAGAAATAAATAAATAGATTTTATGGCTGAGAGTAAAAATAAGACTGCAACGGGTTAATACTAAGTCTTCAGAAACCGCGAAAATGGCCAATAATTTTTTAATTTGTTATTATTCAAATTGCGAAAATACATTCATGAACTATTTGTAACAATATATTCAAATGATGAATAGCAATAGTCACAAAATAGACATACTTGCAGCCAATATCACATAATCCAAAAACTATCCATCTTTAACCTTTGATTTGTTGATTCCGTATTAATAATGACTTTTTTATCTGTACAATAAAATGGACCTTCACCCCTATAAACAAACAAACAAACAAATAAATAACACGCAGCAAACACGAAAACAGCGCACAACCGAAAATCCGAATAAACATCTAATCCCAACATTTACAAACAACGATCGACGACGAAACAATTACTCGACGACGACATTATATCGCAATGGATGAAATCCCGCGGTCAGAAACAAGCCCCCACCCCGTCGGTGGAAAAGCGTAGCCCGAAACGACGTCGAGGGCTCGGTTGCCAAATCTTACCAAATCTCGGTCAACCAAATCTCGCGATGGGGTTGGTTGGCGAGGAGTCGAAGTCGGTGGAAAAGGAACCCGGCGGACGCGTCGCGACAGATAACGGGGGGGGGGGGGGGGGGGGAGAATGAGAACGAAGGGCCAGGTGACAGGGACATCGGTGCGGAAGGGGCGAACGTGGAAAATAGTGGCATCGTGGCCGCTTGGTGGAGCTAGGAAGAGCGCCAGTGGTTCAGTCAGCGTTTCGCACCGGCGTCGCTCCTCTCAGCTCCTCGGCGCCTCGTCACCGGTGAGCCTCGTGCCGATAATCGCGTGGCCGATGATGTCGCGAGATCAATGAGCGAGCCCAAGGACCGCGGGATACCGTCAGTCCGACGTCGATAGTAGACCCGTCTCGGATACAGTGCCGGAGTCCAAGTACAAGGAAAATCGTCGGTAGTCGGTAGTCCGTACTCTGTAGTCGGTGTCATCTATCTGTCTTTGCCTGTCCCGTAACACGTCCCGTCACGTCACCATCCCTTTAACACGTTGACGCCGGCGTCGATATTCACGATTTTCTCTGTGAGTCGGCGCTTGAAATTGACAAAAATTAAATAATTATGTTAAGTTCATAATATCGAATTGAAAATCGCAGGTGAAGCGATGCCTCTTGGACTCGAAATATTGTTAAACTTTGAACTATCGTAACTCTGTTAAAAACAACCGTACAATAATGAAAATTAGCGTGTTTTGTAGAGCAAAGTCTCCTCTTTAGTTTGCCCTAGTCGTTTGTTAACTTGACCCTTCGGGAGCTCCGAGAACGTTCGGAAAGCCAGGAGACCAAAATCGGCCCGAGGAGTCCGATTTCAATAATCTATAAGAGGTACAAACTTTGAATACTTTTAGCAAAAAGGTACTTTATTTATAGAACTCTAAGGTGTACTTTTTTTGACTGTCGAATTAAATCTGAGGTTTTCTGTGGAGTTCTGCATTTTCTTTCAACTTCTTTTCCTTCCCTCGTTCTTTAGCCAATAGGAGAATTAGCTGGGCGCTGGTGAATTTGCTGGACGTTGATTTGTCGGCCAGTCCGTCTTCCGGTTGCAGCTCGAAGATGGTTGGTGGTTCGACGGTGCGCATGCGGGTGGGAGTGCGCGGGAGTCGAGCGCGCAGGGGTAAAAAGCCCGCTGAAACGAACATTGTGAGGGTGTGCCGCGCGCGAAGATTTCGACTCGAGGACTGAGAGAGAGGTCAGAGAGGGTTCCGAGAAGTCCTTGTCTAAAGATTTACGACGTCCTGTACTTGAGAGATCCGGGGTTGCTATTGTGACTCGTCTAGTTCACGTGAAATCGGAGAGGGTCTTACGAGAGGCTACGTGACTTTCTCTACATTCCTCGATTAGTCTCGCTAGATAAAAAAAATGCTCAACGAAGAATTTCGTGAGAACCCTCTCATTATCTCCTTACATATTCTCAGTTATTCCTCTCGGCCGATACTGTATCTCTATACAAATATACGATATAAATTTGTATTTACATTCGAACTTCCCTCTTGTCGCCATTAATTGAAAGCGTATAGTCTAATAGCGCTGTTGTAATATAAACTAGTGACTATGTTCGCGTCGTTCATGAAACGTGATAACGTAACAGCTGTATGCGACACCAGATTCTGTTAGTCGAGAAACATAATCGAGGAAAAATAAAATACACTTCTCACGGTGCACGTTTGAAATACAGCTTGTGACATACGCATAGAGTTATTCGAAAGACGACCTAAATACACTAATTTCTCAATTACCATATCCGGGGGCAGCGAGACTCTTGAATTGAAAGAATGCAGCGAATTACTGTGCTCTAATTGGCTGTTGATTCATAGCTGAACAGTGCTGCCTTCTAAGCCAGTGACAAAGCGAAAAAGTGGCGAGTAAGCAAGATAGCACGACTGCAGCACAACCGCATGCGAAACGAATTTCACTGATAACTAATGTAGTTTGTCTTATTTCATCGCGCTTGTGGTCTCATTCTTTTCGCGCATGTAATATTTGGCGTTCTATCTGAAATACGTGACACGATATTCGAATTGTACTTCACAGGAATCTCGACTACATTTACCAGCTTTGAGAACGATGTTAAATGTACATTGAGATTTGTTTCGAATGTATGTATTTCTCGGCTATATTTCGACAAGTAAAGCAGGATAAGACTCAGCAAATTATTGCATTGATCCGAATGATATGAATGAATGTTGCAATAAAAGTCGAATATCGCGCGGGGTATTACAGATGGAGCGCTAGTCGTTCATATACGACGACATTGGTTGTGTCAGTTCGATAAGTGCACGTAGAGGGCGCACAGTTCATTCTGTCTCTCTTGATCGTTTTCCGTTCTCCTTCTAAAGTAACTGCGCGGTGGTGGATGCGCAATAAAATGGTGGGGATAAAAAGGTTCTTGCATTGGGAGAAGAAAAAGTTTTTGAATTCAGATGACTGTACATATCAAAAAAATGTTAATTCCAGACGAATTTTCTCTTTTCAACTGTAATAAAATCAAAACAAAAATTATTGACGAAGCATTACTTCCTTTGAATAGATTAAATATTAAAACGAATAAATTTTAGGATTACATTTTATCGCGTGATATGAACGAAAACTTGGAGACAATCTCGATCAAAAGTTTGTCTCGAAGACAACATGGCGGCGTGTACATGTCGTCTGCATTCCTCCGCTAGAATCGAGTGTCGAACGTGTCACAGTTATCGGCTCGCTTCTCAGAAGCGATTTATCACATTGACGAGGACGTCGACATCAAGATTCGCACACTTCGTGAAAAATGCCTGGTGATGGACGTCTGCGGCATAACGAAGAGAAGTCATAAGGAATGGCGACGGACTGCGAAAAAAGAGCGTCGCAGACGGCTGCGACACAAAGCGGCCGCTGAGCGCGACGCCGACGCTGAACGACTGAGGGCAGCACTGGAGAAAAACCCGGATTATTTAAACTGGTTGCAAAAATGTGAAATGGAACAAACTGAAAGAGAGAAGATAGAACAAAAGGAGCGTGATGAACGAGAAAGACTCTGGCTGGAAGAAGAGGTAAGTTACAGTTTTTATCTATAAACTAATTTGTTGAGTTAAATGAAAAGTTAGAAATTTAGTGTACAAATTAGTTATATATATTACATATACAAGTAAATTAGATATATAGATTGCTTATAAAATTAAATTATAAATAATATATATATATGTATATATATATATATTATTTACATAAATGTTAAAGGAGTAACCATATACTCCACTTTATTATACTTTCTAATTACCATTTCGATTTTCATCCTGGCTTCTTAACATTACCTTTTATTATAAAAAATATATTATATATCCTTCTATAAGAAAAGATCGAATAAATTTATTAGTCCTGAATAAATACTGACTCTTCGCGCAAGTTAATAATTTTTAACACTAAAACTATCAAATTAGTCACAATAACTGGTTTTCAATTTCTTCATTAACAATTCCTGTTATTATAAAAATGTTTCTATAAAACGTTCTCTAAATAAACTATTTTATTCAAATAATATATTCACTGTTGCCATTATTATGAAACAGTATGAATTTGTAGCTTTAGGTAGTTACAATGTTAATGCTAGGCAGGTTTATAACTGTTAATGGTAGAAAATGTCAGAGGTGAAAATGATTCTTTTCTTACCGTCGGGGTTCTTTTGTTCCCGCAATCGATAGCGTCGAGAAGGACTTTTTATAACCGTGAAAGTAATGCGAGCATGTGGCTGCCGAAGCCAGTTTATTACACGATCCCTGTAAGAAGCCGTAATCCAAATCCCGAATCACTCTTTTACGGTATCTAATTCCTCCTTTCGAAATTCCCAGGTAAGAGCGCAGAAGGAATGGCATGTCCTGCAGGAGCGAAAACAAAGAGCGCGGCAGTTGCAACTGGAACAAGAGGCGAAAATCCGGGAGGAGTTCGAGGCGAAGCAGGAGGCGATTCGCAAGAAACAGGAAGAGGAGAAACAAAAGCGAGAAGAAGACATAAAAAAGAGGGAGCAATTGGTCAAGGAAATCGATGATTATATCGATAACGGGATCAAGACACCGGAAACTTTACGTGAGGTGATCGACAGTCAGCCTGGCAAGGAGCTTTGTCCTTTCTTCACCAAAACTGCTGCCTGCAGGTAATACCACAGCACGATTACAGACACAATTTCTTTTATATCTTGAAAAAAAAGACGTCTTAAGGAAGATTCTCGTTTTCAGATACGGCGATACCTGCTCGAGGAACCACCGGAGAGTATGTTTGAGCAAGGTAATTCTAGTACCTGGATTCTACACGCATTTCTCTCTTGAGAAGAACTCTGCGGAGTATGACACAGATATAGCGCTCGAATTCGAGAGTTCTGAGACTCGGCAGCATTTCCGCGAGTTCTACAAGGACGTAGTACCTGAACTCGAGTCATTCGGCCGAATAAAAACCTTGAAGTACTGTTGTAACACCGAGATCCATCTCCGAGGAAACCTGTACGTCGAATATTATACCGAACGGGAAGCGGCCCGAGCGCTGAGAAAGCTGAAAGCTCGTTGGTACGCCGGCAGACAGCTCAACTGCGAGTTTGCCAATCTGAAATCATGGAGAAGCGCCGTCTGCGGCATGGCAAAATGCCCGAAAGGAAGAGCATGCAACTTTTTGCATACCTTTCGAAACCCGCGCGACGAGTACGACATTAAAAGCCCGCCTAGGTGGGCAAAGTCCTCGAGTTCCTTTACTCAAGATGTTGCGAGCAACAGGAGAATCGAGTACAGGTACGTAATAGCCTGGAGCTATCATCTGTCTTCGGTTTGCTCTCGACGTCGCAATGTGTGATGTTTATATTAGTCCATTCAGGCTCACTACTGTCTACTGGTCCGCCTATTTATATTTCATGATTTCATCTTCCAGGAACAAGCAGAAATCGGAGGATTCAAGCGTAGCCGACGACGTTAGAAACTGGAAGTGGTCTCACTCTCCGGAGCTTGAATCCGAGCAGAAATACTTCAGAAACACTGACAGACGACATCGCCGAAGCGACGAATCTGTGCACCGACAAAAGTCAACGCACGATAAACGAGTTAAATCGGTCACAGATAACGACGAAACACCTCGAAAACGGCGTCGATCGTCTTCCAAGTATTTCGAAGAGAACGCGAAAGACAACGACGCGTCCAATGGTCGCGAGTCTAGAAAATACTCACGAAAATACGAGAAGAAGAGAGAAGACGACGACGATGACGATCGCGACGATTTAAGGTCGTCGAGGTACCCTCGCAAGAGGTACTCGAAGTCCGGAGACAGAAGTTACCACTCGGAGACTCGAAGATACTCTAAGAAATACTGCAGGCAGGAGAGAGAGAATCGCGAGAAAGATAGGAGACAATCGAGGAGCTGTCGAGATTTCGAAGATTCCCCAAGGCGGAAATCGAAGACGACCTCTGGGACCGACGACGACGAAAAGACCACCGATCGTGTCAAAGATACAGCTTGTTTAAAGTCCAAGTGGGATAAAGACGTTTCCGGTCAGAACGATTCAGATAGTTTAGAGTCCTCAGACTCTGACTCCGACTCTGACTCTGACTCATCGAGCAGCTGTGAAGAGAAAGGCACGAATAAGTCTGTGACGTCTGGGAAATCCTACAAACGATACTCTGACGATCCTTGGGCCACAACGGACTCTGAGAGCGACGCGTCAGCCAACGACAAACGTTGAATTTGTAATTATTGCAATCAGACGATCAGTTGGTTTTCCATATCGAAGTGCATTTAAACAATAAAGTATTTTATATCTGCGGATTTCGATTGTGCAACTAAATCTGTTCCCGATGGAAACGATGCGTGAACGAGCTGATAAGCATCCTAGGATGCATCGCGCAACTATATGGCTCGATGATTGCGTTGATTCAAACCGTTCCAATGATAAACTATCTATAGAGTGGCTATATCATTGTTCACAATTCGATATTTTTATCAAATTGATTGCGTGTACTCGATCGAGATTAAAAGATCAATTACTTACTATGATTTATCAGATAAATCTTTTTTTAATTTTGAACAGTTCTCAGAGGCGATTGTCTGATATCTGGTCGATAGGTTTTAAAGCAAGCACTGCAGCATTTTGAGAGCCAGTATTCGGTGTGAATTAGAGTAGTTGCAAATCTTTGAGTGCGTCGAGAACACGACAATGATCGGTTTGGCCATTTTGTGGACGTTTTGCGCCGTTTTCCATCCCGGCGATGCCGCCGGCCTCCGTGGGTTCCATTTTCACGGTTTAGAAGAGCCAGACACTTCGGGCGTAATCGATGTACAGAACGTAAACGAGGCCTGGATCGAACAACCCCTCGATCACTTCAATCCTCGAGAGAATCGCACCTGGTCAATGGTACTTGAATGAGGACGTTTCACGGTAACTTGAGCTAACCGCGTTTTATTTCAACAGCGCTATTATGAAAATTCTGCGTTATACAAACCGGGCGGGCCCATTTTCATCATGATCGGAGGGGAATGGGAAATATCCCCGGGTTACCTACAAACCGGTCTAATGTACGATATAGCCAAGGCACACAATGGTATGCTGTACTATACCGAGCATCGTTACTACGGCAAAAGTCATCCGACCGAGTAAGAGATCTGTTTCCGGTCCGACCGTCAGATAAGATTTCAATTTCGCGACGTTAATACATTTCAGGGACCTTAGCTTGGATAACATGCAATACTTGAACGTCGATCAATCGTTGGCCGACTTAGCTTATTTCATAGAGACCAAAAAGGAAGAAAAATCACTCCGTAACAGCATTGTAATCGTTTTCGGAGGGTCTTACGCTGGGAACATGGCGGCTTGGTCCAGACTGAAATACCCCCATCTTATTCAAGTACTTCTTTCACTTTTAACAATTATTCTTTATATATCCTATTTGAAGACTTTCTTTGTAAATCGTTCAGTAGTGGTAGCAATTTCGTTCGTAAGTCGCCAAGTTATCATAAACTCCCGGATACCACAAAGCCGTTGAGAAGCTTGTTGCTATCTCGACTGCTGTGTCATCCGATATTCGGTAATTAATTTTTATGGTCCTCGAGTTGGCGATGATCGTGTTGATAGATATCCGCTAGATAAAATGTCGAAATTGTCGATGCTACAGCGAAAGTGTTACCGATTCTTTTTATAGGGCGCGTTGGCCAGCAGCGCTCCGGTGTTCGCGAAGGCCGACTTTCACGGTGAGAGACATGTCATTCACACTTCTCGAGACTTTCGTCTCGCGTTTAAGTAAGAAAGAAAAGAAAAAGTATCGGTTACGTTTTACAGAGTATTACGAAGTCGTGACCGAGTCGCTGCGCAGGCACAGCCAGCAATGCGTGGACGACATTAAAGCCGCGTTCGACGCGGTCGAGGAACTGTTAGCGACTCCGCAGGGTCCGGAGAAATTGAAAACCTACTTCAAGTAACACCCATTTGACTTTACGTAACTCGTGTCTGTGTAACACTGTTCAAATCGTTTGCATAAAATTGTTTAGCTTGTGCGACGTGCCACAGGCCAAGTCCCCCAGCGACCTTGGGCTCTTTATGAACTCTTTGACGGAGGTAAGGGTCCTTAAACTGTTAAACCATACGGTTATGTCACGATGTTTACTCTGTTTTCCGCGTACGCAAAGAAAACCGGAAAATTCTCGGTTACGTAATGGTTCCTTGTCCGCCAGGCATTCGCTGGTATCGTTCAGTACGATAAAGTGGTGAAGGGGCAGTCGAAGATTGCAATCTGTTGCAAACACATGACTGCGCCCTATTTAGGCAGCCCCCTTCAAAGACTGGCTAGCCTTGTGTCCGACCAAGAGGAATGCTCGGATCTTGATTATATTAATTTCATTTCGAGTCACACTACGAAAGATTGGGACACGCAGCCCGACATCAGTACGTTTCATGCTCGCGATTTATTCCGTCCGAATTTACCCTCGTCCATCCCTCGATCTCTCATTTTAATATTTACTTAGAATCTCCGTTTCACGTGTACACGTACAGTTGATCTATATTTAAGAAATAAATACTCGAACATGTAGTTATTTTATTCTACGTAAAATAATCGCATGAGATAAAAAAATATTGGTCATACATACATAGGTGCGCGTGCATGTACAATACACGTCCAAAACCATGATGTACACTTAATTTATCTCTTGCTTAGCTTCATTGCAAAATAATCAGGGAGACGGGACGAGATAAAACTGTTCTCACTGATTATAAATAAAGGGATTGCACTAATACGCATCGAGAGACGGACGAAGTTCGGATTACACAGTTTCCTCTTTTGTAATTTGAACGCTTTCAGTGAGACAATGGTATTATCAGACGTGCACCGAGTACGGTTATTTTCAAACGGCTGATACAAAGAACTCCATCTTTGGCTCGAAGGTCCCGTTGAGCTTCTTCACGGAAATGTGCAGGGATCTGTACGACTATTAGTACGTACCGCAAACACGATTAGCGGGAAATCGTGTTTCCGTTTCGCTGAACCGTTCTTCTTGCAGCTTCGACGGCGAATACTTGGACAGCAGAGTCAGGCGGACGAATATAATGTACGGAGGACTGCGGCCGGATTTGCGAAACGTGATCTTCACCAATGGCGACGTCGACCCCTGGCACGCGCTTTCGGTTCTTAAAGACTTGAACAAATTTTCACCTGCTATACTGATTAACGGTAAAGAACTCAGTTTCCTAAATTAACCTTGTTATCGGATCGAAGCGAGGTAAAGGTGAGGACAGGGATTGAACGATGGGAACTCTTTCAGGATCTTCGCACTGTCGGGATCTGCAGAATCACGACGACGCTGACGTTCCCGGCCTGGTTGAAGCAAGAGCACAAGTACGAAAGATCATCGGCGGCTGGATCGCTTCCTCGCATTGAACAAGAACAGGATCGACGTAAATGTAGAAAAATGTGCATTTATTTCCTATTTACAACCGATCGAGTGCCACAATGAAATTTCGTGCAACTTATAATAATAATAAACCTAATCGTACATAGTTCTCTGATCTACTCGTAAATCTAGTACACCTTGCCCGAGTTTCCCACGACCGTTTCATGGTGCTGATTCCGTGCGACTCGGGCAAAAAGAAGCGTTAAGTGTGTCCTTATCTCTATGGTTTGCTCTCGAGAAGCGGCAATTAATATTTAACAATTTGTCGAGCGCGCGGGTAATCAGTTGCGCCGACCGAGATCGTAGATTTATTTGCGTGTATCCGCGATGCGAACGCTACCAACAGAAATGTCGACTATGTCCCCAAGACAAAGTAAATGCGATTAAAAGGATAGTGCTTATTAACGATTGTTTCGACGATCGGGATCAATCGACCTCGAGCTTTCTGAATGAGCCGGTGATGCCGTACATGTTCGAATCGCTGGATCCGATGTCGGAGCATCCGAAACCATGCTTCAAGGCCGACACCGCACCTTCGCGTGCCTTCTCGGAATACAGCTCCAGGCGCACTCTCATCTTGTCGTGACTCAACAGAGTGGGTCTCATGTCCAGCAACTCTTTCCTCCACAGTTCTGCAAGAACAATTCGATCACAATGCGAGAAGAACGCGAGGATTCGTGGAAAGATGGCTAAAACTTATGCGAATGAAAGATTACCGATCATTTTCTTCATGGGCATTGTGCCACCGTATTCTTTCGGCAGCAGGCTGGTGTCCATTTTCTGGTTCACAGCGTCCTCCAGGCTGGTGTAGATTTTCACCCGCTTTCGGATCTTGTCGGAAATCAATGTAAGACCGAAGTCAAGAGCAAACTTCACGGAAGCGTGCGTATTGATAGCGTGGACCTCCTTGTGCCGCATAGGTATGGTGCGCTGGAATGAACGTAATCCGATATTAATCGCCGTAAGTGAAGAGTATCCTTTGTCCCTTGTGTCGATTTCATGCGGAGTAACGCACCCTAACGTGTTTTTTAAATTTCGATAATTTGACATAAATAAAAAATAAGAAGACTCTGAAAAGGTGAGTGAGCCGCGACTAATGAAGCAACATGTAATCCGCGATTAAAATGTCAATGTTTCGTCTGTCGCCAAAGGGTCGAATTCGGTTGGCATGTGACAGAGAGTTCAGTGGGGCAGAATAGCTACGAAAGTATCACGGTCGTTATCCGATCATCGACAAATATTCGGGAAAAGTGGAACAGAGACCAAGGAACCGGTTATCGTGCCCCGTCTTTTTTCGGAGGCGTTACGAAACGCTGTTGCATCATTGTCCTTGAATCGAAAGCGTTTCACAGCGGATGTCGATGATTGGGAATAGAACGGTCCAAACCCAATCTCGCGGTAAAAACCACAACGGAAACAGAAGAAGCATAGGAAAGGGCGGTACCTCGCCGTTTTTAACGATGCGGACGGCCTCCTTCGGAGTAAAAAGCGTCAGATGAGGGAAACTGACACCGGCTCCGTCGGCGAAATGGACGAAGCCACGCACTTGGCTCTCCTCGTCCTCCATCAGAGTCTCGTAGGTTAGCGCATGGATTCTGCACATGTCGGCGTTCGTGTACTTGTGCGGGTCGAACACACCTGCGGAAACGATGCTTGAAAATTTCGAAAACACCGAGACTGGTTTTCGCGAAATCAATTTTCGCGTGCCGCGTCGAACGGAGATAATAATCGTGTTGGCGATCGAGCAACGGAAACGCGAACGCAATCAGTCGCGTACGTGTTCTCTTAGACTTTGCTCGTTGAAGCGAAAGCTGTTATTATCATCAACGGCATGCCAGGGGATTAACATTTACCTGGTCTAGCGATCACCAAACGGCGGCCTTTTTTGTCGCGTCCGGGTGCAGCAAACAAGTACCTAAACCGGGAGAACCAAAGCGGATTAGAATATGCGTACTATGACCCTTTGCACTCGTCACTTTCACGTGTCTCACCCCAAGGTCAGAAGTTCCTCCATTGTAGGCTCTGTCGAGTCCAAATTATTGAAAGCCGGATGGTATACCTGTCGCAGCAGCAAGTATCTCTCGATGGCTTCTTCAGCCATCGGTACGTTAAACTTCTTGGATCTCAGAAACCTTAATAAGAATTGTCCATCTGCCAATCGGGAAAAACACTGAATTAATGATTTATTAATTCCTTGTATATTAATCGATTATTCCCGTAGAAGAATAAATAAATAAATTAATTAATTATATATTAGAATATTATAATATATTATAATATTATTATTAATTGATAAATAATAAGTAATTGATCGTTTGGTAAACACGATTTTCTCACCGAGACGGCTATTTTCGATTCGCGGATTCATTTTGATCCAATTGCGAATCTGCTCGAGGGCTTGGTCCCGCGTGTTCTTGTCCTCCCTGAGCTCATCCTTGGCAATCTGTTGCGTCTCCTTCGAAAGAGTGCACTCGTAGCTGTCTTCCTCGGTTACCCACTCTACCGCGCCCATTTCGATAGATTTTGAAATTTCGGTGATTCGAGGAGACTACCTGGTCTGCTGAAATTCTACAAAACCATCGGATCAGGATTACGGCTCGATTATCGAGCCTAAATGTACATCGATGTTCTTACGGCCGCTCTTTGGGCTTTTAAAATCTACACGTGCGTACGACAGTACGAGAAACTGGATGCGATCCGTTTCCTCGTCCTCGGCAGGTGCGACTCCTTCAGCTTCGGGCCACTGACATGGTTCCCTCGGCACACCGTTCAAAGTCACGCCGTCGATGAAAGCGAACATGTACCGCGGATGCGAGAGCAGACACGCTCGGCGTACTACTCGCTTTATGCTTATGCCTATTTTACTTTCTTCCCCATTCCGCGAGCGAAATGGCCCCGTAGTTTCGTAATCCTCGTAACTAGCGGTGACTCGCCGGTGATTTTGTGACATAACAATTTCGACGGTTCATGATATAATGTTCGACCGGGTGTACGAACGCTGGAGAGTATTACGTGTTCCACGATACCAACATATGCTGTAAGCGAGTCCCTCGAATGTTTCGCAACAACTTTCTCCGGTTACGCAATCGTCTGGGTTCTGCGCGCCCATCTTTGTTATCCAATTTTGTACTACCTCAAGCTAATGCGGATCGATCGGTTTCCCCATCGTCTCCCATTAAATAACCTATCCGCTACATGTGTTTTCTTAGCCACCAACTAATTCGAGTCGCAATCTAGCCTTACGAGACGGAGAAATTCTTGCGCAACCGTATAATCAACGTTTTTCTGCACGGAGTACGGACGACCGCTAATTTTCGCGGGAAATTCCTTTCGAAAATCCAATCCTCATCCACTAATGCGATCAGAAGAAGATCCTGCAGTAGCTTACATAAAACAGGCGTAACTTTATTCCGATATTCGGGAACTTTGCTTTCGTCGATCAATTTCTTCGCTTACGTTTGCATTTAACTGTTTGGGTAACTTCTAAATTTGTAGCAGTCATTTCAAATGGATGTCGATGAAATGAATCAGTTTCTCTGCGTCAGACGGAAGAAAGTGCAAAGAAACCCAGAAGGCCATCGACGGCTTCTCAAGGGCTCTCGAGCCCGTTGCTCTGCAAGCTTAGCATACAAAGTCAAACATCAAGATATACGGCCCTCGATGTCCAATATGCAACAGGGAAGTCTGCGGGCTCGATGTCCAATATGCAACAGGGGAAGGTCAACTTTTGTCACCGCGATAGCGAATCATTTCTATCAACGTAAACGGGTTGCGTTCCGTGATAATGCATAAAAGATTCACACGGTGCTTAACTTGAATGAACGTAACACTAATCAGGTTACGGGGCAACCGTGCAACCGAGCAATCGGGAAGGTAAACGCGGCAGGCGTCTTCCGCGTAGAAAGTGCTACTTATGAGATTATTACTCTTCAAGTTCTTTCTTTGGCATCAATCGCCGTTCACCCTGAACGCAACACTTTCCTCGCATCGGATCGCGTAACGTGACGTGATTGACCGTTCAATTTTCTTAGAGACTGAACTTTCCGCAAATTTTTCGAGCCGGTTGACTCATTCTCACCGTTTCGAGAATGCTTGTTTGCCAAAGTCTCCGAAACACGGCGCGTTGCGCAATGGGTTTTAATGTCTCGAAGAAACATCTTGGAACGTACACCTCTGTCAATGTTTTCTCGTTAAGCCATGGTCACTCGTATTTTCAAAAGGACGACGACGCTCGCACTCTTGACCTCTAAAATCGTCAATTGTTAAAGACAAGGTCGCTACGCGCGGGTATTTAATTTAAAATTCTCGTCGCGACGGATCGATGAATAACAAAATCAGCGATGTTCGTGATCGGAGTACATCGGATTACAATTGGAGCTAGGCATCACAACCTTCAGGCATCAATCAAGAGATACATAGTAAATCCTTACTGTTTCGAATTTTTTCGATAGCTCGGATAACTATCATTTCCCTTTGGGATTGAAGAAAATAAAATTTGAAGACGTCTTCAAATATTTTTGAGAAATCGAAATGAACAAAATGATTAACGAAAGAAAACGCACTCATAATGACACAACCGGCGAATTCTAGACTATATTCCTACCTCTTTTTAACTATCAAAAATAATGTGAAAAATAAATAATATTATCAAGTACTGTACGAACTACTTTTTTAGTTGTTTTTTTTCTGTTAACCTTAAGGTGCGATTGTTATCCTTAAAAGTAAATAAAAATAATATCTTCTTTAACAATAATAACGTCGTTGTTAAATTCGAGGCTAGTTTCTGTAAGTATAATACTAAAACGAATATTGACATACCCGATTCGCTGTCGCACAGGTGAACACTTGAAGGAGACTGTCTCCTCTTGACCGTCGATCGCTCTTTTATAATTTCCACTCGCACCTTTCTTCTAGCTCCACCTCCGTAGTTCTCGCGGTCGAGCGAATTGCCAGCACCCTTGGAGGGTCAATTCCTACTGTCGCGTACCGTCTTTTAATCGCTTTCAACTACTTCGATAAGCGAGCGAGGAAGTCCTCGAACGTCCTCGAGAGAATCGTTTCGTGATTATGCTTCTCGGTGCAGCTACAGAATGACTCGGTTTCCCTAATTGTCTCGCTTTTATACATGCCCCGCGACAGGCATCATCTCCTGTCCGCCTAAACGAACCATAGTGGTGGTTAATTTCATAACAATGTCTTCTTGCCACGCAGTGTTGGCAAGCTACTCACGAGAATTCTCGAATTACGTTCTGCATTCCTCTTCGTAATATCGTTAAGTTCAAGTTTTGCAAAGTTTAATTTACTGTTTACTTCTTAATAACTATCAACGGGCATTTGAACGACATGTCACTACGTCAAGAAAAAGTTGAATCATTTTCATTGGAGAGAAAATTCCGGAAGAAATTATTAAACAATGTTAGTTGAGATAAGGACCCCATCATTGAGAGAACTATCTTTGATTTTTAAATGATTATCGAGCCATCGCCGATAGGGACTGTATTAATCCTTTGCACTCGAGTGGCGCCTCTGAAGCGCCAATGAAAATTGTTATATGATTTTCAAAATAATTTTTACATTATTAAAGACCCTTCTATTTAAAAGACTGTTAAAAGCGTAACAGCTTTACGATTCGCTAGACTCAATTTCATATTCATAAATCGTACAAGGTTATATAAAACGGAAATGCAGCTCGTTAAAATAGCTATTTTAAATCTAGGTTTAAAATGGGCTGGAGTGCAAAGGGTTAAAGACTATGTTCAGAGTACTTTAAAGAATTATTCTAATCAACCCTTCGCATTGCGATTTATTTCTTGAATGGAAAGAAGCTTGCCTATAGAGATCCGCAATCTAAAGTTAAGCCGAGGTATTAATATTTCTGTTATAGTTTGCATTTCATGTCGATACTATCTATAGAATCACAGTACCGTAATTAATCGTAGGCGATGTAATAAAAGCCGAGGAATCGAGGGCTGCTAATAGATTCATCGTCAACATATTCACGCAAGTAATCACGGTTTTGCATAACCGTAACAGTAACATCGGCATAAGTACACGTAATCCTTAGTTCTGGACTGTTTTCTTAGTTTTGACACGCAATACTACCCGGACAGTTACAATCGGAAAGTGAAATGCGACTATAACTCGCAGGAATGTTCCGGCCGAGGATGGAGAAATTACGTGCGTGAAAGGATTTTACCGATGTGTGTTAAAAATTCGTAACAAATAGTATTCAAAATGTTTTATTTTTGTTTTTTCATCGTATCGCAAAGTACATTTTATTTTTGCCCGGCAATCGCTTCGTAATACAAAAATAATAAACGCATTTTATTCTATTATACTCATCTTGGATGACTCAATCATAAATCAAGTTTCAAAACGTACGCAAATCGTACCACCACACAATCCATAAAAAACATGGCATAAAAGGAACAATACCATACATGGGGTGAATCATGCGACTGGAATGGCTTCGATTGTTTCGTAAATAATTATTTTAATGAATAATACTTCGATAAAAACTTAAATGGTTTCGTGAAGATCAAGTCCATTTGTTTAAACTTAAATTAGATCGAAGCTTTAGTTGCATAATCCACCCTGTATCAATAAGAAATGCAACAGTCTACTCAAACGCATTGCTCAACAAACGGTATCGCAGTCAACTTTTTTCATTAGGAGAACCGTTGGAAGACTATAATTAGCAATCACAGTATGGTTAATAGGTATAATAATTGCTTGAACAGCAAATAGAGACATCGTTCAAAAAACAAAAAAAAACACCATTTACCCTCTACCAATAAGTTGCACTTTGGCATAAGTTCCTTTACAACCTGTACCCGCTAACAATAAGATTTCCAGAATTTCATTTGTTTGATCTTCCGAAAGATTTAAATTACTGTAGGCTGCTGCATCAGCTATGCACATTTTCAGGGCAGATTCAGTCAAGGGCTCGTAAGGCACAATAGATACGTCGATCATTTTACCAGCGAACGCTTGATTAATTTCATCAACACTTTTCGTTAAATCTACCTCCCGCGATAATTGATCGTTTACATTTTCTACGTTAAAAATCGCGATTACTGTGAGGCAGGTGCCGTTAATCTGTTTCAGTTTGCTTAACAGATGAACAAACTCATTCAAATTTACCATTCTCAAATTGTCTATGATCAGTATCTCAAAAGAATCAATAGCAGGCCTGGTGTTTTCATAAAGATCGTGTCCTACTGCCGTATCAAATACAAATATCTTTTCTTTTCTTGGGAAATTGTTTAAAATAATTTCGGTAGTGTAAGATTTTCCAATGCCTGTTCCACCTACCAGACAAACGGTCTTCATACGATCGACGTCGTTACGCAAAGCGTGAACAATATTTGTGACCGCGTTTGTTTGTCCATGTAATTTCTCTTTTAATTCAACAGCGATTTTCTCAGACCAGGATATACGGTCGCAAATCGCATATGTAACAGGATTCAATAAAAGAGCAATTATTCCTACTACAACTGGCAGAATGCACAGACACATTAAAGCATTACAAAACATATTTCTTCTTTTGATAACTGGAGCTTTTACCTTTGATACAACCAATGGTCTTAATTTCTTTTTAACATCTTCATAAGAATTTACACTTTTTACTTTCACAGTGTTGTCTCGTTTATTTTCAAGTGGTACGTGCACTGGATCATCATTTCTAATTGTATTTAATTGCACATCATCGGATGGAGAAGTATATTCTTTAACAGGGCCTACACTATCAATTTCCATGTGTTCGACATCTTTTTCTATTTTATGCGACACAAGATTTGGTTTTCTTATTACCTTACTATTGTATAACTGCCAATTAGGTGTTTTAAATGTATCTGAATACGATATCGTTTTTTGCCATTCGTTCCTGCTTTCGCTGTTTCTACATGAAATAACTTCTGATACTGTGAATCGTCTGAAAACAAAGTACAACTGTATAAATTAAGAATTTTTAAGGGCTTTGTGCCCCTATTTGACTTAAGAAAACATTTCATTCTACCTGGCATTCATAGGTTGACCAAAGACTTGTTCACAACTGTACTGTCTAACTAAACCAGGGAAATTCCCAGATTGATAAGATTCTGTTACACGTATTCGTTGAGGTGAAGGTAATTCAGAAAAACTAAAAGCTCTAGTCAATCTAGCAGCATCGTTGTCCGAATCTCCTAATTTCATCGTTGCAAAATGTTCTTCCATAGTGCATAACCAATATTATAACATTATCAAAAACAAACTAGGCCTATAAATTTAAATATCCAATAGAACCGGTAAATAGAGCATAAATAACCTCAAAAGTTCGACGAACGTTTAGACCTCCTTTTTTTCTTGTTACGGCTATAGATGTCACCGAGTCAGTCATATCAAAAATACGTGGATGGAAAATGATACGAAATTTGTTAACTCAAGCGTTAAAGATGTAGTTAAAGGTAAAAGAAATAATCAGGAGAATGCCCTATATCAATAGGGGAATTATAAAGAAAAATTGTATTTATTATTCAAAATAAAAACAACGCATAATTTTTACTATGTTTGTGATAAACTTTCCTTGTATAGAAGTTAAGCTTTATTCAGGGTATGTACAGCACCAATGCATGTAAACGGAGAAACGCTGAAACTGTTAGCTGAAACTATTGACAGTTGATAAATTATTGGCTGGACTGGTTCGTTGGTCATGTCGCTCGATAGTTCGAGTGTTTTACCACGAGATCTAATGACACCGGATATAGCGTTGTCACCCCACCACTCTTGTAGAAGAGAAACGAAACGAACGAGTGCTCCCTACTTGAGCCGCTTCTTCGTTCTCATACTTTTGCTGCTGTTGCCGGTGTTGCATGGTCTTGTGATCTTTCCTGATCTTACTCCGTTTACTTTGCAAATTAATTATGGCCGAGAACAAGGAGCGTACTTTCATTATGGTGAAGCCGGACGGTGTCCAGCGTGGACTCGTCGGCAAAATAATTCAACGTTTCGAAGATAAAGGCTTCAAGCTCGTTGCAATGAAAATGGTTTGGGTAAGTACATATCTGATTATTACGATCAGTCCTGAATTAGCCTCTGTGTGCAAAAAACGTGGACACTCTTATGCCGATATCTCGTTGGCCACGTGGATTTTGGTTTTTCGCGCGACATATGCAAACACACCTGTCGCGTTTTTGCAACTGCAATTAGTCTCGTGATCATCGCTTTCAGCTTACATGACGTTGTAATCTTTTACGTCAAGATGAAATGGTTGAAACGACGGTCTACTGTTTCTGAATAATCCACATAAAAAATATGCGAACCGTAATAATTGGATTGTAATGTTTTTTTGATTCATTGGAAACTACATTACTTACCGTAACAGTCTAATAACTAATTCTTATTTAAGAGTACTTAAATTATTTGTTTAAAAAGAAGTAATTAAATTGTTCAGTAACTATCGTTTGCAGAAACGTTAAAACGTATTGAAGATTGTCAATTGATCAGTTGGAAATTAATATTGGCTCACAGCCCAGAGATAAAAATGAGGATTAAATATATCTAACCAAATATTGTAATTTATATTTGTCAGCCGACCCAGGACATGTTGAAAGAACACTATGCAGATTTGGCAAGCAGACCCTTCTTCCCAGGCTTAGTTAAATACATGAGTTCTGGACCTGTTGTTCCTATGGTAATAATTTTTCTGTATAATATACTTGTATCTGAATTTTTTCAGGTAAATTTTCTTACTGTTTTTCAGGTGTGGGAGGGCTTAAATGTAGTAAAAACTGGTCGTGTGATGCTTGGAGAAACAAATCCGAAAGATTCAGCCCCTGGAACAATACGTGGTGATTTCTGCATCCAGGTTGGACGCAACATTATTCATGGATCAGATTCTGTAGAATCTGCAAACAAGGAAATCAAGTTATGGTTCCAAGAGGGCAAGAAACAAGAAGTTGTAGACTGGGCTTCCTGGGCTGAGAAGTGGATCTATGAATAAATAATACAAAATAATTGTACATAGGTTAACAATTTTGCAGCCTATTTTTTTGCAAATCAAGTCTTGATCATGTATACTGCCATTCAGCAACACAAAAAGAGGAGTTGTACATAAATTTGTTTGAGAATAATAAATCAGGTTCTTATATAAATTATTATTAAAGGAAGAATATATAAATTAATTGAATTATTGCCCTCTATAGATTGATTAGTATAGGTACAGTTAAGTGTCAGAGCCATTTTGTATTTTATTATATCATTGTCGTATAAATAAACAGTTTGATAGCAACAATATGTGGTTTTCAATCGCGTATGTATAAATATAATCGGAATATATGTATATATGTAAACTTTGACAATAATTTCGTACACATTCGCAAATAGTTTAATCTGGATTTTGTGCAATTCTTTGTCGTAACGAATTAAAAGTAATCATACATTTTTTCAAAAGAAAATTATTTATATGTACTAATTAATAGTATGTTTAAATAGGTAAACTAGCGATAGAAGAATGAACGAATGAATTCTCGATCTCTTAAATGAGATCATCAAGATAAATGCACGTTGTTGCGTAATGGTAACTTTGTATAAAAATACTCTAATGTAGGACCAGTGTTGGGTATTAAATGAATCAAGTAACTAAATTGTCGAACTAATCGATAATTAAATAGTTGATTGTGATTACACAAGAATAAAAAATACAATCGTCGATTGCGTTTTACAAACAAATATTTCAATTGTGGTCATCAATATGTAATTGGATTAAATATTACCCAATTCTGTTCAGTTAGTACAAACTAAGATTTATATAACCTTAGGGCGTGACTACACGGGCATTTTTTATAGTATTTTGTACGCCACGTACAAAGAGCTCGGCATGTAGCTCGCGAATACAAGCAGTTTATACACTACGGTTTCTTCGTCAAAAATATCACTTATCATATGCAATTATCGATCGCGGTGTACAAAATGCCCACATCGTAGTCATGATTTTAGGTCAGAGTCACACGAGTATCGAAAAAACAAATATTTCCTTGTTTTTTAAATTAAAAACAAGGACAAATCTTCCTTCTTTATAATCAGTGAAACAAGGAGAGACAAGGAACGTCCGTCGATTTGACACTCGTGTGACTTTGGCCTTAAGTGTACATATGGGATTGTATATTTAAGTATTTATTAAAAAAATAAGTAGTATTGTTCTTAGGAGTCTCCGATTGGACGCGCAAGTGTTTTGCATTCGTAGAATGTACGCGTACACCGAACAAACAAATTCTGTTGCAAAAATACATTGTAATTTTCAACAACTTATCGTATCTTCACCAAACGATAAAATCAAGGCGTTTTATTCGTGTTTGCGTTATAATTACCCTCACGATTACGCGTAAGCATTGTCGTTGATACTTCGGCAGATATCAGCATAGAATTAATTTTCACACTTTCCTAAGAATGTACCACACGATGGGCAGTAGTGGTTTTGTGTCATGCAGCTGTTAATACAGTATGGACAGGGAACGCAACACCATAATCTGCAATCGTATATTAATTAAATTAGATTTCTTGCAAATGATGATGATAAACTAAAGAAGCAACAATCGAATAAAATGTCACTTTCAATGTTTTCTGTAAATAGTTGGAATTATAAACAATATTTCTAATATAATTACCCGAATATACAAAGAAGCAGCGCAAACAGATGAGTTTTTGTATTCGATTCGTTTTCTACTCGCGTGGAAATTTCTTGACGACATCGGGGGCATGTCATCCGTTGTGATTCAGGACTAAATTGTTGAGTTCCTATGATGACCACATCTGAAATATTAAAATAATCATTTTAGTATACGTGGCAGTATGTTTTTGAATAACAAGACCCTTCGTACTGTAAGTATGATCGACGTCAGCCGAAAAGATGGGATTATATTATTCAAAACGTGTTCAGTCAGGTTTCAATAATTCGTTTTACGCGCCTTTGCACTTTGCTGGTTTCGGATTATACGAAGGCTACAATGTACAGTTGGATTAAAATGAATTGGCCGTTGATACGGAACAGTCGCTTTTGATCCATCAGTAGCAGCGCTGTGCTCTCTTTTTATCGACATACTATTTTACATACTTGGTTGTCCATCATTATAACTTGGAGGTGGAGCACCGTAGCTTGGCGGCGGTGGTCCTGCTGTGAAACCTGGTGGTGGTGGCGGCATGCTTTTATCCATGGCGAACGTTTATCTGAAAAAAAGTGAACGAATTCGTTGAAAATATCAGACACGAAGCCTACCATTTTAGTAAGCAGGTAAAGAAAGCTGTAGATGTAATTGTCGTCACAGTGACGTGTTCATGTAGGCGTGAAAAAACATTGATAAGCGCAACTGTCTGAATGTCGTGAAATAGTCTATATAACATCGATGACTAATGAAGTACGTAATAAACCGACATGATTCATCGATCCACATCGTTGGAATTATAGATGCACCACGTAGAGTAATATCCACAGCGTGCTTCAAATGTTTTGTAAAGTGTAACGTGCTGTTGGACACTATCCGTCGCCTTGTTCGCTAACAGTTCCTCTTGTAGACATACTAGAGCCTAACTACGACATTTGATCTTGCTATTTTGCATTTCTTACTTTCTAATCGACCATAGTCACGATTAGCGACTTTCTTTAACCGTTTACGGATCTTTTTCATTGTTATAAATATTTCCATGAGAGAACTTTGATTGAAAATTATGTTGAAAATGCAAGATAGAAGTTAGTTTCAAGTTTATCCATAAATACTGTCACTCTTTATCGATTGTGTATGCTTCTCGTTGCGCAATGGAGTGCTTATTATCATTATGACGAACACAGTATACAGTAAATAATTTCAGTGGAAAATCCAGCGTGATGTAACACGTAGATTTTGTTCTATGTTGCATCCTGATATTTCTCAAGTTATCAAAGACTATTATCGTCACCTATCACTACAGCATACGGCAATCATCCTAAGTGTTGCATTATTATCCCGCATGTTCTACAATTTATTATTGTTCAATTACAGTATCTGCAAGTGATATCAGTACTTCAGCTGACATCAATCTCCCGTTGCTATAGTAATAAGATCAATATATGATAAATTTGGGAAATTAAAAATGTTGCAACTGCGCACCGACAACATCGTCGACTTATCTGGGAACAAATGCTGCAGTTTACACAAAACGTTCCTTGTGATCGATTTTAATCGTTTCGAAAAATAAATCTATTACATTACGTAACGATTATCCGTATTGTGCGAGGTCGACATTATCAAACTGATTCGATTATTTGATCGTACATGTGCAATCGAATATTTTTCTCTGGTACATCGGAGATTTGTTATCTGTACCAAGAGAGCGCTAAGATTAAAGACAATAACGGGTTGATAAGACACCAGGAATAAACAAGTATCACGTTTTCAAAGCTATTCTGCTTTCATTTTCTATAATTTGGAAAATTATTCCTAACAAGGGAGTGGTCTAGTTGATACAAGATGATATCGCTGATCGATCGGAGTCGAACACGAGGCTCGCGTTTTTACACGCTCGCAAACATAGCACCTGTTTGAAATTCATTAGCGCGATATCGTACGACGGAAGTGGATTTCGAGTTTCGATATGGAGCAGATAAGCGCATGACTAACGATGGGACAGTTCCCTCGCTGGAGTTTACAAAACCATTGTTTAGACCAACCGAAAATATTCAACATTTACTTTAGCATCGCACCTTACTTTATACTAGACGTATTTATGTAGTTTCAACAGGATTTCAATCGCAATATAAGTCTAAAGGTACAATTAAAAGCATAATACTTCGAAGGTGCATGCAAGAGTTCACAATATAAATAAATTATTTTACCATGCACCGAAGCGTCACGCGAAAACAGGTTTTGCTATGAAGGACGTCGCTATCGGACGTCAATGTTAAGATCATTTTATTCTTAAACTATATAGAATAATATAGAAGTTCGCGTAAAACAATATTTAATTATTATTCTATATAAATGTTAAGAATATTCTTCAACAGCAGCTTTTTTTCAGCACGAGATACAATCCGAGATGTATATGTTTTTGACAGTCAGTATGAAACCTGTCTTTTTATCGAGATTCCGACGACATTTAAATGTTAAAAAACATCTGAGGACAATGTTTGCATTGTATCTCTAAAAATAGAAATGATGTTAGAGTCCCAAACTCCGAGGAGAAGGTTGCAACTTTTAAGGAGAGGAATTCCACGATATATATATTTTTTAAATAAAGTTAATTTGGGGACTCTGTGAGTCTTCCCGCCAAGTGGACCATCAAACCGGTCCCTCAACGGTTGATTTCGATGCTTCTGATAAAAAATAAACGAATACATGCATATTTTAGACTGGCACGTGCAGAAGATACGTTAAAACTAAACCTACCATCGTCAGGTTATGTCAGGTTTCACATATAACTTAATAATTATTGAAGTCATAAAGTTGCTTCCATTAAAAATTGTTAAATAGATTTCTTTATTCAGACTTAAAATTGATATAAAAATTGTGAAACATTTGAATCTATTGCGCGACAAAAACAAAATACATATAGAATTACGTACCTACACGTATGTAACCTTGCACAAATTTCATGACACTGTGGATCGTAACCGTGAAAACACTCTAATTAACAGAGATACAAACTTAGAGGGCAAGCTTCGCGTGTTATACATTCGTCTGTCTTGTTTCACCCATTCGCCCTGGCTACCATTATTTTCGCACGGAACAGTTCGCGAGATTTATGTTTACGATTTTCAAGAACGTAGCCACAACTGCGAAAATATTATGTTCCGCGAGAACTTATGCTTTTGTTTTTCCTGCTATTTTTATAAAATTCAGTACTCGGCTGACACTGACATTAATAGGAGGAATTTACATTGTCTAATTAATACATAAATTTAATTATTCTATATTTCACTTTAAACGAAGTGTGTCGCATTCGCGTTTACTGGACAGAATCTTTTATCAGTAAACTGATAACACGACCGTGCAGCGCACTATCATTTTAAACTGCGAACAATCTACCGGAGCGTGTGATTTTAAAAAATAATATTTTCATTTTGCAATGAATTGTTATACCACCGTTCGAAAATAGCTTTTCGTTTCAAGGATAAAATTTTGAGCGTACCATGTTACATAAACATACTCAAATTGAATTTAGATGCGCTTTAGCCGATGTTATGGTTTCGTGCGTTCTCCGACATACTTTTACCGCAAAAGACTACAGTAATTCATTCCGTGCTCCAAATTACAAAGTTAAAAATACTTTTGAATTTATTCGCTTTAACACGAACTCGGAATCGATGTAAAATTACATAGTGTAGCCTTGCTAATCCAGTGGGAATGTGACACCGAAACGTGAAATTTCATACGTCTTGTACTCATTTGCATATCGCGTCTCGCTATAATTCCTACATAAGAATGCAATTATAGTTGCCAAATAAAGACGAAGGAAGCTAATGTAATTAATGTAATTGAACGGTTCTAATAAACAATGATGATTCGAGGCTGTCAACGCGTTTTCCTCCGGGACCGGAAATCCCAAATAAAGACACAAACAGCGACTTAATCAGTTTACTGACATGAGAAGCACTGTTTCAAGGTATACTTCCATGTATGTCGACAGATAGACGGGTACAAGATAGGAAACGTTGGGCGTTCGATTCACGCCGACAATTCGACACCGATTACCGTCTAAAATTAGTTTACGACAGATATTTCACTAGAACCCACAAGCACACGTACCTGTTGAAGCAAACGATGCACTACAGTGTATACACGCGAATGGTGGAGAGGTACGCCGGCGCGATGGTAGAACGGCAATGTCTGACTAGCGACTTGTCTTTGCAGCGCTTTCACAAGACTCAAATTTTCTATATGTATAGCCGAGTACGCTATCGCCGCGCCGATAGGTGGGAGACGATATATTCTCGAATCGCAGTTCTGAGAATTGCTGTCGTGCGACACGTAATTCTTGCAATGTCTGTGAAATTTTATCAAGAAGGAATCTTTCTGAAAGCAGAAGTTTCTGATACTTCTTGTTTCCAGTACTAATTGTACGCAATGTAATTTAAAAAATGAGTAATTACCTTCTTGCGGTACTTTGTTCTATACGCAACAAAACTATTGAACGACATCTACCGAATATTTGGAATACGAGCAGAACATTATAATCCGGTATTATCAGTTGTGCAGAAAAGCGCAATGTAAAGTTAAATGTTTGGTTTTCGTTGCGAAAATTGATAACGCTCCTTTAAAACCGAAATAAAATTCTACTGCTAAAATATTTAAGAAGTTCGTTTCGCATAATATTTTTGCACTTACGACCAGCTGCGTCATACAATAATGGAATGGATCTTCTGCAGTACTCAATATTTTAGATAAGAAGTGGAAGTTAACAGCCGAGGAAACGGTTAACCATAAGGAGAAGGAAACTTGTAGACGAGGGAACTGAATAGTTTTCCTGAAAAGTTACATTCGTGTATCGAAATATTTTGCCATCCTGGAGATTGGATATATTTGCATATGTATTAAATGAATCATTGGGACTAATGAGTTTTTTATTTCACTAAGTAAATACTAATAACAAAAGTAGGTAAAGGACAAAATAAATTTGAGATAAAGAAACCGAAGTAATTTATGACTCGACCTAATATGTGTATGCCTGATGGTAATAAAATGGCGATGTCTCTTCAGACAAAATTCGTTGTTTCTGTTTGCTATTGTGTTTTTTGTCGATATTTTTTTCCTCCACAGGTTAGTCAATGATTTTCCTAGAAAAAAAAACAAATAATTGATCTGGGAATGCAGGATGATATATGTATATGTCGGGTTCTAGTAATGCAGAGAAGCTGGACATAGAAAACTCACACATATATTTTCATAATTTAGTTATTAAATATACTGGAAATGTGTGTTCTTTTCTGCGAAATTAAATTAGTCATCAGTAACGGTACCAATGTATGCATATGTTATTTCCGCTAGAAAACCACGATTTATGAACTGTTGGTAATATTGGTAACGCCACGGAAGTGGTATGTTCCTAATGTTTGTGTATGTAACTTAGTATAGAAAAATATGAACACAATATATTATTTCAAATACATGGAACTCTGTTTCGAAGAATTCAGAGTGTCAATATCTCGTTGATATCGATAATTAAAAATTTATATACATGTATATGTATACATATAGATAGACAGATAACGACCCTAGATAGTATCTTATAACTCTGTAACCTTGTGTATATAAACTGTTTTTCTTTTAGTGAACTTATGCGTCAAGAATAATTAAGGTGATTCAAGAAATGGAAAGATACAGCTGAAAATAATTTATCGGAGAGACTGATAACAATTTATATCAATGAAACTATCTTGAATAGCATGTGCTCGTTTATATGAAACGAAGATACGAGTAAGGTGATATTAGCTTACGATTAATGGAAATGCGTCAGTCAGTGAATCATCTAAATACCTTATGTACCGCAGGGACTTGTCTTAACATTTTATAGTACTTACGGTTGTTGCATCTCTAATTGTTCTGAGGAAAGTCAAGAAAACAACATGGCATGGTAGTATTTCATCTATATTTGATGATTTATTTACGCTAAGTGTCTCCACAATTGTTGTTGCATCAACTTAAGATATATTCAGGCAGTCGTCTTAATTTGACAATTTTGTCCGTGAATTTGTAACTATGATATCCGAATCATAAATAGAATACAAAAATATATACAAAATATGCGATAATCTCTTGACGAGCGCAATTTGTAATGGAACTCAGCAGAAATTGTGACCGAAATACTCGTTCAGCAACCGAGGCGATATCGTAAACTGATTTTTAACGACACTAAACAGAAAACTGTTCATTGTTACCCTGAATACGCGAATTCACCGCGTGGCAATCGGTAAACGTTCGTTAAAGAATACGTTTCCCTTTATCAATTAGTCCCACGCAATCGTTCAATTCCCACTCTAATCGACTCGTTTCGTTTTGTCTAACGATATCGAGTTAACACGATCCTATTTGGTATTAACGTACACGTATACAATTTGTATACAAAATCGTTGAAATTCCTTGGACAACACTTCGCTACGGAAAAAAGCTCTCCAAATTCCAGTCGGTTCTAGGAAAAGGATTTTACCGTTCAACATTCGATAACATTGCGATCTATCGAGAGAACCGGACGGTCATCCAATTATTCTAGTTCCAGCGTCCGTCCCTTACGTAAAGTACTATATGTTCTTTGGCTAAGACAACAACTCACCCTAATAACAACAGTACAAAGACAACAACGTAAAACTTATCACGAACAGTAAACGTCGTTTTATCATCCAATTAGAAACAAGTCGTTTTAAAATTTCGCGTCCAACTATAATAATATCAATCAACATATTTTCCATCTACAAACACGATTAACATCGTTACGCACCAGAATCAATTCGTTCGATCGTTCGCGTCGATACCGTTCTCGAGTTTCAATTCCTACGTGACTTTGCCAGGCTGACCAATTAGCCACACTGTATCACTTACGGGCCGTAAACTTATTAATAAAATGATCGGAGAACGACGATCATCAGCGAGGAAAAGTTTCTTTCGAGTGTCACTCGAAGTCTGTGGTCGTTGACGCGTTTTCGAATATAATTAATACTACAGCTTTACCGAACGAACTCGAAGTTTGCAGAAGAAGCTAGAGGGGACCACTGGGCGTAGCTAAGAACATGCGCAAAATCCATAGGTAGAACTAGGAAACATTAGTGGCCGGAGTTGAGAAGAATTTTTGTAAAGGCTAAGATAAATTGGTAGTAGATGCTAAATAATTTTGCTAATGAACTTGAGGTTTGTAAGAGGAACTAGAGGGGATTATAGAGCAGAGTTAAGAATACGTTCAAAGTTAGCAGAAGGATTTAGAGATATCTAATCACGGAGTACAGAAAGACTCTCGCAATGGTTAAGAGGTTCCTTTGATAACTTGAAGCTTGTAAACGAACCTGGGGTAATTAATGGACGGAGCTAAGAAAAATCTATGACGTAAATCGATAGAAGTAGTTTTCAGAAAATTCAACTAATTACATCGTATTGATAATCACGACTAGGCGCTGTAGCAGCCAATCGAAAACATTTTTGGAAGTAACAGTCCTGTTTGCAGATCAATGGCAGCGTTCCGTGGCCTACCTTTTTTTTTCAATGGCGCATGAGCGCTACAGACCCCAGTTCTGCTCGGTTTAGCTATAGAAAGGGTTCGTTTGCAATGCGAATGTCAATACGCTGGCAGTTGTCGGATTGGTGTCTACGTTTCGACGATATTCGCGAGGAATGTTCGACGGTGCTCTCTTACCGATCAAAACGGACGATTCCTATGGATCGAGACCGAGAGGCAGAAAGAGAGCCAGAGAGGGGGAGAGAGAGAGAGAAGACGGAGGGGCAGTAAGGGGCACTAAATGTCACGGTGATTTCGCACTTCGTGTTTCGTGCACGGTGCCACGACGCGAATCTCAGTCTTCCGAGTTTCTTTACGAGGAACGATCAGTCGCGGACTTGCTCTTCGATTTCCGACCTAGCAATTTGCGAAATGACGATGTCCATCGAGAGCGCGTAAATGCCGTTGTGCTCTGTTCGTCTGGCTCGCTGCAGCTGAGAGACTCGCTGATCTTCCTGCTCTTGCCGCTGCTGCTGCTCGTGCTGCTACCTCCGTTCTCGTAACATCTCGATCTTCGATCCCCAATCTCCGAAGAGAATCTGAAATCGAAAATTTTGTGTTAACACAATGTTCAACCATGCATTGCCTGTCCACGAAAAAATCCCATCTACCTGTTATACGCGGACTATACCTATGTCCTTGTGCCATATTTTCGTCGACTGATTATACACGTTCTTGTCTAACACTTTTTTATCCATACTGCTTCGTCGAGTTAGGTGTAAGAGATCGAGATTACGTACCCTGAATCGGACGAGAAGGCTCTAGCCGTGGCTGGAGCACTAGAATTGGCCGAAGACAGTGAGATTTCAGCGACTGGTGTGCTGGGGTACGCTTCGTCGTCCGAAGCACTATTGCTGCTGGTTGTGCTGCTACTACTACGGTTGCTACCAACCGCGCTGCTGTCCACGCTAGAATCGTCAATGAAGCTTATTTCTCTGTCGGCCAACGGCGAATTGGTCCTCTGTACACGCGACGTTGACGTTGTCGATGTCGGCGTCACGCTGGGTCGGAACCAGGTGCGCAAATCGTGCAGCGGCGCTTGAAGGCACTTGAAAAGATTGCCGCTGAAATGTTCAAAGGTTTAATTTAGCTTTTAGCTCAGACTGGTACTCGTGCTAACTGCTCTCCAGTTGGATCGCTTCTGAAGTTCTACGTGGCAATTTATTACCCATTATACTAGTACAACATCAATTCCTACGTTTCGTTGGCTTCCATAATGTTCCTGTTTCCCATAACACGTTATAATATACGATTTCGCTGCGGTCATTTTGCCGAAGTTAGAAAACCGGAGAGTTGAGCGCGATATTCTATTTGTTAACAAGGCGCTTTATGCTTATGCGCTGTGTTACATATGTAATAATATTAATATTCTAAAGAGTTTCTGAATTCGTATGTAAGCCCATCAATCTTTTTGCCATTTTCTAACGCTTTTCGCAATGAACCGGTGCAGGGTAAAGGCGAATATTTTCACGCGGAGAACTCCAGAAGCGTCGCGCGGTACTGGAAAAAAATGAGAAGGATGAAGGAACCTACTCGTCGCGATAGTCATCAATCTCCGCGAAAGTGCGACGCGCG
Organism: Augochlora pura; assembly: GCF_028453695.1. Lineage (NCBI taxonomy): Eukaryota > Metazoa > Arthropoda > Insecta > Hymenoptera > Halictidae > Augochlora > Augochlora pura. The sequence goes on from NC_135778.1 coordinate 9,543,501, forward strand.
TACAAACAAACGGAACACCGGCGACGACGGCGGCACGACGTGGCGTGAATTGTCGCTGCTCGCAGATGCCTTGCAGCGTGTCTCAGCGTGATCGCCTCCCGGGTCAGGGCTGCGACACCTTCCTCCCTTCTGCGTCTCTCTTCTCCTAATTCGCCCTGCTCCACACGTAGCTTCTCTTTCAGCACTTCATTCTAGAAATAGAAAATAACAAACTCATTACGCCAGGAAAAATATAAAGTACTTTAACTTGTCAAGAAATAAGCTGTAGGGTAGAGGAATGAACGGGACTTAATGCAGTTGCACCGACCGACCTTCCCGAAGAATATTTAATTGAGCATGAGTTAGGATAAGGTTGGATTTAAAATTTTTTAACTGATTTCAGTCATTTCGTGCTTTACTGGTGGAAATTCGTACGATAATTCGCAAATTGCTCATTACTATAGTAGCAGTTTAAGCACGAGGGGGATGAGGATGGGATCACAATGTGCCGGACAAAGCGCGATTAAGGAGAGAGACTGGTGCATTCACAGCTAATCGATCTCGATAAAGGCTGGTCGGTCACTTATCGAAAACAGTGGCCTTATTTTTACCTCTCTCTCGAAAGCATCCCGCTCAGCGCGAATCACCGTGGCCTGCCTGACGACATCCTGTCGTGCTCGTTCGAGAGTCTGTCTCGTAATCTCGTTCTGCGCCAGTTGCATCTGCAGCCGACGCAAAGCCACCTCGTGCTGTCTGTCCAGTAGGTCCCGTGCCGCTGCGCAGCTGTCCCGTTCACTCTTCGCTCTTTCCGCTTCTTCCTCGAGTCGCAGGCTTCGTTCCAGCTGCAGAAATAATTCGTCCTCCTTGCCGCGAAGCTCCGATTCGCAACCCTCCAGCCGCTTCTCCAGGGCGCGTCGATTCTCCTCCAGCTTGTCCCTCTCAGCCTGCAATATAAAATCGAACCATCAGAAAATCAAGTTTCTACTGCCTTTTCAATCTTATATATTTCTCTGTATGCAGCAAGATCTATAATTTTCGTTCAAATGCCAATCTTTTAGTAGATTTGAGTGTTCTCCGAAAACTCGAACACTTTCCCAAGGTTCCACAAACTGTTTATAACAACGTGCGACGAGCAATAATGCGAAACTTTGCAAGCTTCCGCAGTCTGATAACGAAAGACGTCGTCGAGACACGACCCAGTTCCTAAATCGTATCGTCTAACAAGAGTACCATTTGCAATGTGACCTCGTAATGAGCATGACTTCATTTTCTTAGACGACCTCGCCTAGTTCGCGAATTGCAAACGCCACCGTTGGCAGTATCATTCTGCTGAAACAACGATCGGAAAGTTTCTAAATTCAGGTATATAATATAGCAGAGTGTTTCCAAGTTATCAAATGTTTCGTATTTCCAACAACTCCTTCGCCAAGGACAAGACCGTACGCCGTCGACTTCCGGTATAGCGATCACCTTCGCGTGGTTCAATATTATTCCTGACAATATTTAACCATTGATCGGGAGAGCCTGGGTACAGGAAAGTCAGTAGAAAAATCGAAGAAATGCTTATCATTCGTGATTAGATATCGCGTGAAAGATAGCGCCGGGCGACGGTTCTTTGACGTAACCTTAGAGCTGACACGAAAATCTCGAGCTATCGTTATCAGTGGCCAACGGTTGTCAACCGTGTTGGCCGCGAACGAATCCGAACCGCGAGTTAACCGAGTTAATAGACCCAATTAAAAAAGCGGATGGTAGAGAACGCGTATCCAGCATTGCATCTAATTTCATGGCCGCTGCGTCGAAATGCATCCGCGTCTGCTCTCCTCGAGGAAGAAACGGCTGCGCGCTCGGATGTTTGCATGCGAGAAAGGCCTCTGCCGCACCGCGCCGGTTCAACCCGTGGATTCCATTGTTCCGAACGGTCCTCTCGGAAGCGTTTTGCGGATCGCGTAAGCGTATCCGCGTATTTTTGCCCGATGAATCATCCAAACGCACCGCCAAGCCATGCCAATCGAAACGCGCGACTAACGTGCAATTAAATCAAGTTTGCGTCATCGTGTCTGCGGGCGTCTGTGCAGGTTGATCCGATGGCAATCGAGTCGTGGATTATACGCTACAGCTAGCCAACAGATGATACGAACACGGATTTGAAAACCATGTCAAGAAATTCGATTTCGAAGGAAATCAGTCCAACTCTCGACTTTAATCATTTTCGTTGCTTTAACGGTGAAAGTTACATGAATCGTATTTCTTCCAAATATCATGATCTCAATTATGAACATTTGAGAACGGTTAAATAATGTACGAAGTATTTAGGACACTAGGGATGCGCCGATTTTCTTGTCACAGTTTCCGAAAGGTTAAAAGGTGTGCTCTTTATCATCTCACCTTGTGGAATAGTTAATAGATCAAGAAAATCGACGCGTCATCGCCGTGCGTCCTCTCGGAATTACGAGAAACTTGTTCGTTTGATTGCGTAAACGATTTACGATTAATCATCGCGATGCGAAGTCTGCGAGCGCAAACAGGTCGTCATTGAGCGGTACGATCCTCCTAGACTCCTAGACTGTGCCCATCGACGGCGGCCCACGTCTGGCTCGAGTTAACACAGCTCCGAACAAAACGACCAGGAATCAATCGGCGTGCTGCGCCTCCTGATTAAGGTGAATCCACACCGATTGCCTCCACCTTTCTTCGAGCTTCTTTCATCCTTCAATAATTTTAGTATTGAAGGAAGCATGCGCTTACTTTAGTTATAAACGCGTGAATCCTTAAAAATTGATAACTGTTGGAATTTCAACGATGACTACCGATGGAAAACAGGCCCAGCGAACTGTATTATGGCCCTTTATGAGGGTGAGCCGTTGGCGACGAAGGCCCACGGATTTTTCAGTTCAAAAGCAGAAACCGGACCGCGAGGTTGCCACCTCGGATTACCACTACCATTGTATATATTTTTCTCTGTATATGTAGTTCTGTTATACATCACTTATTCTACTGGATACGCGAATGTTCTGAAGTACTAAGAATCGGCAGCTACGAAAGGATTTCAATCGACTCGTTTCCTAAAGGGAGCTGGTACTGTTCGGACACGGTCCTTGAAGGTGTCTCGCGATCGTTTCGCATTAGCCCAGGTGTGGACCCACCTTAATCCACTCGAGTCTCAAGCAGCACCGTGCTAGATGCCGCATTGTAGGTCAACTTAGGTGGGTAAGCCAGCCTCGAGAGGTTGATGAACGCCATCCTCGGGCTGGATCGGAGCAGACAGCGAAGAGTTTCGCGGGCGGAACGGAAACGACCGCCAGGAAACCGAAGAAAGTCTCCGACGAGGAAAAAGGAAGAGCAAGAGAGGGAGTGAACAAAGGGGTAGGGATCGGAGACACGTCGAAAGACAAGACGCAAGACCGCAGAAGGAAAAGCAGAGTAACGAAATGTAACCGATTCGCCAGTCCTGCGTTTTTTCCCCTTGCAAGACGCGATTCCCGGCTCGACGGTCTGGTTTTGCTGGCCGCGAGCAAATCCTGCGGTTCGAGACAGATAAGCAGACATACAAGTGGCCGCCGGTAGAAGGCCAAGGGGAAACTGGTGCCACGCCGAGGAACAAGGCACCAGGAGTCCAACGCGACCCTTCTGCAAAGGCTTCGCCCCGTACAGGCGTCCCTCCAAGTTTCCTATCAACCGATTTGTCCATCGTTTGCGAATAACTCTGGCATTCTATCATATTTTCAACACTAAATCTACTGTGCTCTAAAAGTATCTCACGCGTGTTGCTTTACAGCGGTAATAAGACTGCATTTATTTAGATTTTGCACCATTTTTTTCAATGAAAGTCTTTACAATCTCACTAACTTGACAAAAAATGTAAAACCGATCATTCGACCAACTCGGTAGGTCTACAGTTAACACATTGTGTGCGGGTACATTTTGCAGCGGAATTGTACCGGGAGCGGGCGTTTTGCGCGTAAATTTAGTTATTCAGTTAAATCTCAATAGATCGAAAGTTACTTAATTTTTTAACCAACTTTTCGTATTTTATGTTGATATAAATAAACAAATATATAAATAGAAATATATAAATAACAACCGTAAGTATCAAGTATCAATCGTCAGAAAACGTACTAGTACGTTTCCCGCATACAATGTGTTAAAAGTTATAATACAAAACTAAATGTTGCGCTAAAATATCTTTTTAGATCCTTGAAATTTCTCGGTTAGCTGTCCACTATTCTGAGCGAACAGTAATCTAGCAATGAAACATACATTTTCGATATCTAAAGCAACGGTCTACTACTTTTTTATGCGCAATATATTTGAATCGTATAATATGAAAATGTAGAGTATAGGAAGGTACGCATGTTATCATAATCGTGAAAATGCAAGATGTGGATAATAGAGGCCGACGATTGTAAAAAGAAGAATACGGATCGTAAATACTGTCCAGGCAGCTTATTAGGCTAAAATTACCCTGTTCATAACGACTGTAAAAAGAAGTTCTTGGGCCAGGATTACGAGTCCAGGTCAATCCTTGAACAATTAAAAAGGGACACTGTTTAGGCAACACAGGTACCGTTCGGTTCTCGACGGCTCCGTGCCTCATTTCTTTTTTGGGACCCTCGGCGCCTTTGCCTTCGTTTTTGTCAACTTATTTGTGAAGCGGTACTCGAAGCACTATGCCTTGGAAGGAGGATCTTGAGGATTAACCTGAATGGTAATTGACGTGTCATAAAACCCGGGAAACCTGGAGGTATACATTGAAGCCGCCGTCTATAATGCTGCGCGACTCGTTGTGAAGTAATATTAGGTCGACCGGAAAGTAAGTGCAGTTTCCTCGGCGGTATATTCTTCTTTCTATTCTTTCGAAAAGTAGATTCTTGTTTGCCATTATTATAATAAACGATTCTGCCGTCGTTTGCAATCGTCTTTATACCATTGTCCTCATTAATAAGCTGTAATAAGAGACGCGAATTCCCGCTTAACTCTTGCCTTTGCAGAACTGTCCAGTATCTTCTATTCACAACTGTATGAACTGTTTTAAGTGCCTCCTCCTGGGAATCAATCCTGTTTCCATAGGCCTCGCAATTTTATGACTCGCCTTACAATTTTCTTGTGACCCAACATTCTCCTTCGTGGATTCAGACATATTTACCATTCTCTTACCGAGTTTCTAGACTCGTTACAAAGCTTGAGAGAAAAGGAGAAATCCGATTTTTGTAAGTTCCTAGCAGCGGTGGAATTTCCCCGAGTAATTCTATAGTTGACGCGGGGTATCGAATGCATCGAACAAATCTTTGTTTAATCTGGATTAGGTTAACCATGTTAGCGTGCGCTTGCGGCCTCCGTTTCCACGGAACAGAATCGCTATCAAATTTCTCCGCGAAGAGCGTGCGAAAGCCCCAGAAAAACACTCGAGACCTTTAGCGGCGCGTGGGAGGGAGATTTCTCCTTCTAGAGTCGCGCAGCTTCCGATCGTCGGTGAGCGAACGCGGAAAAAGCGAGAAAATCAAGGTGCATAGAGCGACGGGCCGATGCATGCTCGTGATGCATGCAGTTCTCAACCCTTATCTCGATTGACGATGCACCAGTCGCAGCCCTACCCTAGTGGTCAGCTAAAAATAGGCCTGCCGCGTTAATGTAATTACCGCGACGACCCATTAAATTGAACCATAGTTAATTGGATGATTCTTCGACCATGACTTATCACGCAGTCGCGATTAATCAAGAATACGAACGATCCACCGGCGATTTATTCCCCGATACATGTTAACACGATGTATACATCATCGTTTAAAAGTATCTGATCACTGGACTGTAAATTTTATCATTGCGAATCGGGAAACGCGTCGGAAGTACATAAGTATTACTTTCGAATAATTGAAATCATTCAGAAGCAACATACATTTCTGTCCCGATCCACGCTTCTTGCAGCGGTCGATGTAGATTTACATTTAGCACGGAAATTCGCAGTCTAACGATTAATTGAGCTAATTGACGATGAATAAATTAGCAAATTCGGACGGATCTTGGCACCGCTGTCAAATCCGATTAGCCTCTCCTCTAATGTGACTTTAAACACCTGGATCGTTATCTAAACCCAATAATTTTCACCTCGATCGCTGAAATATCACACCACGGCTCGGTTTCACTATTATAATATTAAGTTTATGGGACGGGAGCGCGGCGGCCGTCAGAAACGAAGCACGCAGTCCTCGGATAACGATCGCGCAAACTAACGAGATCGCGGAAGAGCTGTCTCGCGTCTCCGCAATCGTCGTCGTGAATTAATTGCACCATTACGCGGCACTCGCGCGAGTTTCTGCGAGCCGGTTTCGCCGAATTGGAACGAAAGGGTCCCCGCTCGAAAATCGGTTGGGATTCGTCGCACGTTAATTCCGGAGCTTCCCATTGTCTACGACGTTTTATCTGTCTTTTCGCTCCATTGTTCGTCACTGTTGCGTTTTCTCGCCGCGTTTGTGCATTCGTCGCGATTTTCAAAGGGTATTTTCGTTGGCGGACGTTGAATGCGGACAATTAGCGTCCAAAAACAATGCGAGTCACGTGCTGCGCCAGTATGCACGAAGCTGCAGTCGAATATCTTGGAAACTGTCGCGGCTGCGAGTCTGCATTACGTACAGAAAATCATTGGAACCTTTTAGCGGACGTGACTTTACTTTTGTATTATTCTTTAATGAGACTGGAAGATTGTATTTCGCTCGCTGGATTAACTTATTTTTTAGCGAGTGAGATTTTTTTTAAAGATCATTTCGATGGCCAATCGATGCAACATCGATTGAATGTATATTGTGTCCCACATAACCAAGTTATTTAAGTGGACAAAGTTTGTGGGACACGATGAACGGGCGTGATTTAACGTAAAGCAGCAGAATTTCGATTTTCCATGTAGGCCCGTGAAAGTTTGAGCTTCGATAAAAACGCAGTTGCACAGTCCAGTTTCCCAGTTGTGTTGAAGTCACAGAGGTTCAGTTCGAGTTTGGCTCAAGGATCGTTGCCAACGCTTTCAGATTCGTCGCTAAATAGTCCAACAGGAGTTTTGTACATTGTATAATTGTCTCGGCGACCGTTTTATCCGAGTTTACGAAATCGACGACGTTTACAGCAACGGCGGCACTCGCAGTCTTTCTCTTCGAAGAAGAAGTGAGAGGAAAACAACGTGCGAGTGACAGAGAGAGATAGAGGCAGAGAGAGAGAGAGAGAGAGAGAGAGAGAGAGAAGGGACACAAGAGCACAGCCAACGATCGACGTCGCTTTTTTGGCTTCGTCGCGTTTCAGCATTTACGTGCCTCCGTTTCGACGTATCCGATGTCTAATCTTGCGACATATTCTACTTTAACCGTACACGTAATCCGGAGCAATAGAGAGGAAACGAAGATCTTTCCCAGGCTAACGAATTTACCACGTTTCAATGGCTAATGGGATGTTCGCACCTCCGACGCTACGTAATACACCTTTTGTTTTATATTTTTCGTAATCGTTCGATCAATTCTATCTAATTTTCGTTCGGAGGACGATGTATCTATTTCTAAGCTGTATTCGGCAATCAGTATTGTCTGCAACAAACTGTGAACTTTTTAAATGATCGTTGATGGAAATTCCGAGAGACCGTTTCAACTTATTACGATTCAGTCCATCAAATGTCAGCGAATTATTTAAATGGAAACGAAGGAACTGTCGGTCATCGCGTGAAATAATTAACACGCAGATTGGCTCGTTCCCAGAATGATTCCAGTGGAAATAGGAGTATTTTGAGAATTACGGGAATCGCGCGATACGGCGATTAGATTGCGCCGATCGCTGTATCCGCTCAATTAGCGTGGCCAGGCTTTATTTACGAGGCTTCCTCTCCGGCCAGCAAAGATCGGTAATCCGTTTTCTACGTACCTTGACTTCATGATACCGTTCTTCCAGGTAATACGCGATCCCCTTCGCTTCCTCGTATTTTGCAGCCAGGGCGACGTATTTGTCGTAGTGGCGCTTGAACAACACAAACCTGCGAACACAAAAAATGTCCATGGAGTGTCAACCAACTCTTGATCCAAGCTTTACGTAATTTTGGAGCACGTGGCTCCGCTTTGCTCCGCTCTGATCCGCTCCGCGGATATGCAATCAGCCTCGGACCGTGTTCGAGCGCAAAGGACGCGGACCCGGAAACCGATCGAACGAGTTTTATGGGAACCGACGGTCGCTTTTTTTTCCCTGGAGTCACGCTCCCAGGAAAAAAAGCTATTTGCACGATCCGAGGCCTTTGTGGCAGTACATCGGCACGATGAAAAGTTCCGACACTATGAGAACATGACGATCTTTGTAAACTTCTCCGTTCGAAACTTTGCACAGCGAAGCTTCGGGGGTTTTGCATTCATGTCGGATCTCTATGCCTTCTTGATATTTTTCACCTTTAGAACACGAGGAAATGATCGAATTTAAATTCAATGATACTTAAAATTATATTTTGCTGCGAAGAATTATGTAGGGAAACGAACTTCTCTTTCATTCTGATGTTTGGTGAATATTCACTGCGGATTTGATACATTTATAGCAACATAAACAGATGTCATATAAAACGAAAGACAGATTAGAAGAATTGAAGAATTCCGATAAGTTATCTTTAACTGATTAAAATCATATCAGAGATTCACGACATTTTTACAGAAATTCCTGCAAAAAATGTCGACAGTTGCATCGTTACGTCGCAGGTATGCACTGCATGCAAATTAATCTGTCGATAGATGTATATTTCAATCGTGTGACATGAAAATGTTTAACCGTGCTATCGTTGCTGGTCTGTAGAGTTCTGCACTTTGGAATCCGCTGTAATCGCACAAATTCCGCAATACAGCGATCTCGACTGCAAATTTTATAGCCAGATTAATCACGGCGGAAGGTTATTCGATCCGTATTTATTGTTCATGGCATTGATATATTTTCGTGCACGTTGTGGTAGAATGTATTCACGTTCGATTTGGGCAAATTTTTATTGCGAAAAGAACGTCTGCTATACGTTGTTTAAGCCGTCGATTAGGTGGTATTGAAAGTGGACATTACATCCTGAACGCCAGGGGCGAAAATATTTACGCTCGAGGAGTCAAGGACCGCAGGTTGCGTAACGGTCTTGGATTGGTTTTTGGCAGCTAAGCGGTAACAGCCATAGGCGGACACTCGACAACGATAAGATAAGATTAATTATTGTGATAAAGGTTAGCAGTACAAAAATGGCGACCGAGATACTCGACGAAAGCAGCGCTGATAGTACAGCAGAATGCATTTCTCCCACTTTTGGCTTTAGATCGAAATGTGCATGCACCTGATAATATTCGAGCTTTTGTATTTCTCCCGCTCGTGGATCGACACGTATCGGAAAAGCTGAAAAATAAGTCTTACACGCGTTGCTACCGCGCGTTGATATAATAATTCACGGGTGCCATGAACGCGCACATATGTCCACGGTCGAACCATGCGCAATTTCCTCGGCCAGAAACGCGAGGCACGTACGAGCCACGGCAAAACACGATAAAGAGGAAACAATTTGACGATTGCTATTGCAAGAAAGGTGAAACGGTACGCGATTATGTCCGCAAGAAAATGATCATCGCGAGTAATGTTCCTACGGCGACGCAGCAGAGGTGATTGCACAGATAATCGAGGGCTCGCCGGATGAAGCTTTAAGAATTCTGACACACACAGTTTCCAGTCCGAGTTATTCGTAGCTTTCGAAAGAGTCTAATTAAACTGCGTCGCCAGCAGCTATCAATTATCCAATAACGCCGCACCGCCCAGTTGAAAAACGCCCGAGACTACGGCTTTCGATGCCACGAGTATATTTGCACAGTAACTTGAATCTTTCTGGGATGTTGGATCCACTAGTTCGTCAGAGAATAAGTAAACAGAAATTTTTTACGCTGCAATTGTTTGAGATATTGACAAAATTAAAAAAATTGTGCTTTTTCAATTTTTTTTTATCCGGAGCTATAACGAAAATATGAAAAATGCGTTTTGCTGATCTCGGTAACTTTTAGACATGCTGACAATTTCATGAAAATCGATGGACGCGAAGTAAAGTCATAGTAACAGAAAGATATAAAATTACCATACCTTTGGTCGTTAAAAGCTGCTACTTTCACGTACTTTAAATATTAACAGCCCGTATTGACGTCAACCGATTTCAATGAGATTTTCAGTATGCATATTAGAAGAATTTCTATGCAAAATAAAAATTGATGTTTTTCAATTGCAATATACATCAGTGAAACAGGAATTTCTTTTCTATTTTCTATTTCTTCATAAATTTCATCTATCCATTTTTATTATAAATGAATGAAATTCACACTCTAGAAATTGTTGTATACTCATTCCCTAACAAACTAGTAGGTCTAACATCTCAAAGCAAAATCAAATCATGTGGTGCTATATTAAAGAAGTTATTATATTATCCGATCGCCGCGGGAAATAAGTTGATAGCTTTTCAAGCGAAATAATTTTTGTAAAATTGGTCCAAATGACTTGATTCTGTTTAGGTTGTTAGTCTAACTAGTTTCCTAGAGAATGAGTAAACAAAATGTGTTCAGATTGCAATTGGCTGAAATGAGGAAGAAATTATGTTTCTCTATTTTTATCTGAGACTATAACGAATGTTTACAACTTAGACAAATTAGTTACCTGATTTGTCACCTGATGTAAATTAAATTTTTACTATACATATGAAGTTACCGAAACGCATTTTTTGATTTTTGTATAATTCCTACCAACTGCAATCTAAAGAAAATTTTCTTACTTATTTTCTAACAAACTGATTGGGGGAACATCTCAAAAAGAATGAAATTATTTGATTTTAGAACAAATTATCGTGTTTGAAAAGCTCTCAACACACTTTCTGCGATGAGTGGATATTTCTTTATTTATAGTGCTCGCCAATGTATACGAAATGACTAACGACTGCATCGCGTTTTCTCAAGCCGTCGTTCAGCAAAATAAGATAGATTTCGCAAAGTAGTTTCACGAAGACGAGACACGTTCTCTTAATTACCACAAAGTAAATTAGCATACACGGGGCGGCATCGAGCACCTCGCGAATCGTCAGCGCCGACAACAATCCCGAAAACAAATCTGTGTTCTCACTGAGCGCAAGATTGCCGGCGTCATTTGCCTATGAGCCACCTCGCGGTCCCAGGATGATAATCTCTTGTTTGTAAACCGGAAACGCGACTGGGTCCCACGGAATGGAATCCAGGCGAGATAGAAGGTAGAACGAGCTTGAAAAGCAACGAGATCCGACCTTTCGGTCATGGTGGCCAGCTCCTTCGCCTGTTCTGCGCTCGGATCCTCTCTCTGGTCGATTTCTCCGGGGCCGGACGTTCTCCTCGGGCCCTCTAGTCCCCGAAACTTCCTCTCTCCGCCTCTTTTTCTCTTCGACCCAGCTCGCACTCGTGCACGCCAGGCCCGTTCTCCGGCTCTCGGAACTTTCGCTTTCACGATCCAAAGACGCGCGGCAAAGAGATCCACGAGCCGATCCGCGAGTCGATCCACGAATCGATCCCTCGAAAGGCTTCCGGCCGACTATGTCCTTACCGTGCCTTCTGAGGCCCGACGCACCCTTCCAGACCCAGTTTCCCAGCATCCTCTCCGTCGGCAGAACCTGTCTGATGTAATTCTAGCGCGTTCGCGAAGGTGACGGATCCGGCTGACTGCGACACGCTTGCAATCGATAGCTGCGACGTGTGACGGATCGAAAACATTTCATCACTTTTTTATGTAACTTTTAATCCACGCGAAGCAGACACTTTCGAGTAGATGACGATGCATCGCTGTGCAGTATAGTGTACACAGAAGAAGCGAGCTTCAAGGTATAGGCGATTCTGGTTAATATGGGCAGGTCAGAGCTCGCGTCCTTTGGTATGTATTAAACTTATGAAAGACTAAAAACGATTGACGACTTTGTAAGAACGATAACACTGAATTTATCTAGATATCTGAACCATTTTTGTTATAACGCATGCTTAAATTAAGATGTGAAAAATAAATTCAGTAATTTTAAGATGAAAAATGTAACACCGGCTATTTTGACGGTAGGGTTTGTTTAAATTCAGTTTCTCGAGAACGAAGGCACAAATAATCCGAATATACTGTCCATTTAACGTTAAACCAAATGTAACTGGTGTTGTATTGCCCCAAAATAATGACAGGATTGTATGTATGCAGATTTACCACCGTTTTGATCATAATGTAGGCTTGCATAAGGTATTGAAAATAGTCTGTATAATTTCAACAGCTTCGAGTTAAAATATGTGTAACCTGTTCACTTGATCGATTTGATAGGATCAATGCTAAGATGGTTCGATTACATGCAACTAATGGTGTAGTGACTAAATAATTATTATAGCACGTAACACTTTAACTGCTATGCCATCGATCTCGAAAATCCTATAAAATAAAAGAATATTCTTTCCGTATTCTTGTACGATTAAAATTCTTTTCTACATTGATTCGAATAATTCTGTCTCCTATTTCTGGGATCTCCCCGTCTCGGAGTTTTGATATTTTTAGTGCATGAATTCATTCCTACGGACAAACAACGTACGAATATCGCACTTTCTCCTAGGACGATAAAAGAAATTGTTTGAGGGGAACAAAATAAATGTTCGAAACGAAATACTGTGACTGGATTTTCGTGTTTGATATACTACATTTGGGAAGCAGCATAGATGCAGTAGATATCGGTGCGAGAAAGTTGATCCTTTTTGACAAAATGTCATCGAGTTCCTCGATCCGGACGGCTGCGCGCTGCAACCGTGTCGATCGAGCGTGTCCGCTGCTCCGGATCTGATCGCAAAACTTTATTCAAATTCGAGATGGCCCCGATCGAGTCTGGCTCGAAAGTGGACGAGCATGATTCATCGATCGGATGTGGACTAGTTCTGATTCTGAACGCCGATTGATCTTTCTTGGGATGAACTGGGTCGTGGGGCAGCACTTCCGCCGGTTTCCGGGGTGACATTGACTGGGGTTGATTTATCGTTTCGTCCTTAGACTGATTTTTCTCGCGATTGATATCAGAGATTACACGTTTGAAATCAGCCATGAAGCGATACATAAAAAATTTAGTAAATTTTAAGTTTCGAAATTTGTTTATAAATTCGAGGTGTACGAATGTTATTCTATCAGTAAGACACATTTCTTAGATAAATCAAAGCTTCTTGATTAAATTAAGGCGACTTTTAAGTCATTATTTAGTCGATTGCGAATTTCATTCACTTCATGATTTTATTCATAGGAGAACCCCTTTAGTACAAGAAACGATAATGGACAGAAAAGAAAGGAATAAAATTTGTACAAAAGAAAGTATGGTTGCTTATAAAAGTCCCTTAAACGTATTGATGGTGCATAATACGAGAACAATTGAATAGAAATGACGTTTAGAAATTAATTTTATTCCGTTACTAAAAGGAGATTGAAGTTTGAGGCCAATCTTTCGCGGTTAAATCGAAAAGAGAGTCAAGTTAATCCGGTAAGTAGTTTCTAAGATGAAAATTGGGAAGCACCAGGTGTGACAAGTAAGAGACACGGACAGCGGACAGGTAAGAACAAGTATTAGCTCTTTGATACTTTGGTAAGGTATAGTAAACTCTTCGAGACGGCTCGTTTCGGTCATGTTGACCTCATTGGAAGGATTTGTAGCGTAGAAGGAAAGTAGGCGCGGAAGATCGAACCTATTTCGCGCTGTTATCTCGTCCCCTGGATAGGAGCGGTGGAAAATATTTAACAACCGATAGAGAACGCTCTTCCATCCGTCTTACACGTGATCCGTTCTTAATCACGCGATAGAAAATGTTGTCAGCGTGGAAACGAGTTCCCTCGCACACATGCCTCACCGGGCAAATAAAACTATTGCGTTACTTTGAGGTTACACGTTTACACGCATCGATATTTCATAAACATGTTGCTCGTCTTTCTGCCATCCATCATTGTACCTGTTAACGAGGCTTCCTTGATTATTTTGTAACAGCGCCGGTTCGGTATCTATACGTATTATAAAATAATAAATAAATCACAGATTATATCCACGTTACACTTTTCGGGACTTGAATCTTATTTTTGTAGAGTTTAACGAATTTTCTTAGATTGGAAAGTCATTCTCCAAAGCTGAATATTTTTTGACGAGTACTAAATAATGGCAATGAGTCGAAACGCTGTCGTCATACCGTAGACACGCCAAGGTGTTTCAATGAATTGCACCTTTACTCATCCGCACGCCCACCGCGGCTCAATAAGGTGCGTTAAAGAGGTGATTAAGCGAATTAAGAATTCAAGGTGCACCCGAAATGAAAGTCTGTAATAAAAGAACGCCCGGTGCCGAACATTCTTCACCGTGAACGTGACTTCCTTCTTAAATGTAACTTCTTCCAGGTCGTTTCAAGGCCTGACGCCGTTATACGGTCAATGAAATCACGTTCTTCAGTTTTCGTACGGCATAGTAACGAAAATATCAAAGACAACAATGGCCCGTTAGTTGAAGGTCGCGGGAAGTTAATTAACGCGTTTCGTAAGGAACAATGAAAGGCGCGTTCTGAAGAACCGTCGTTTTCGCAGGTAATCCGTCAAAATGTTCATCAGCTCGTAGTCTGTCTAATGATCGCGCATACAAATTTCTTCGATCATGCAATGCTTATTCGATGAAAATATAGACCGAAAGGTCAAGATTTATCATAGCGATCGCCGTTCTTCTTGCGGATCCTAATCACGTTCGCTGCGCTCGGTGTACCGCTAGGGAAATGAATTTTTCAATTCAGGTGCATAAGCATGGATGTAAAAATTTAACTGTACGGCGAACCGTTAAGATCGCTAACAAAAGCAACAGTCAGCGAAAGAAATGGACATTAGAAAGCTAGTCATTCGTGACTGCTCATGTATACATTTCGATGCGCATCCACGGTATGCGACATGAAATCTAGCGCGAAAGAACTCGTTAACTGAAGTTATTAAGTTGGCTGCATATGAAATGTATTTTTAAATGAATAGTAAAAACTTCGTATATTTTATTGAAAGATGTTTATTTCATCAAAATATGATCCATTTGTCTCGATACACTTTTCTCAGCGAGCTTTTAACCCCTTGCACTCGAAGTCATTTCCACATAAATCTAAAATAATTTTTCCGATTTACAATATTTCCATTCTACGTAACAAAGTGCACTTTCACGCATACGAAATTGATTCCTGTCATTCATACAAACAGTTTTACTAATTAACCATTTTTCTAAAGCAAAGCTTTATCTACATAAAAATTATTTTGAGACATGATAGAACAAATTTAGCGATGCCTCAAAGTCACCATTCGAGTGCAAATGGTTAATATATAAATGTTATTTTTGGAAAGTTCTGGCCTTTTAAATGAATAAACTCGGCTTTTACAAGAAATTAGAAGGGTATTTGTGAAATTGATACTCATACAAAATTCAAAATAAATTTCAAGAATTCAAATTTGAAAAAATTCTTTTTGCCAAAATATGATGCTGTTAATATACAATTGGACTGCAAAAGATCATAAACATCATAATCAAAATCTAACATTGCACATGCACCAATACGCATGTACAATAAATTCTTCCCAATTGTCCTTGTTCTTGTAAACAAAAATGGATAATTTGTGAAGAGGGGTTACGACGATTCAAGTCTCGTGTCTCGTTTTTACAACTGTTGTCAATCGGCAACTATAAAAACGAGTCGTAAGGCTTAAGTTGGGGAAAAATTTGCTGTAGTTCTTCTATTTGAAGGGAAAGAGACGAAATTTTCGGATTACCCACAGTAAAAAATAATCTCAAACACCGAGGGTCCCGCTGAAGGGTGTGCCCAACAGGTTCGTGCATTCGTTCGCCACCCTGTAGGTTAAAAACGGACCGAGAAATGGAAACGAGTCTTCGGTTCCTTTTGTGCTCGTCCATCGACCGATCTTTTCAAGCAGTAATGAGATGGATGGCGGCTACACGGAAGGGTGCGGGGGAGTAAACGGAGGGTGGGGCGAAGGGGGAAGGCCGAGCCCTTTTGTGATCGGTCGTTCGCGCCTTCGGCCGCGGTTATTCAGCGTTATTAACCCTTTCACCGGGATACACGGCTTAGAAAGTTGCCTGAAAATCCTCTTTGCACGCCCACTGAATGCCGAACGAATGAACGAACAAGTGAACGAACGAATCGTTGCAGGCAAGAATCGTCGAACCGATTTACATGCAATTTCTCCATGGACGGCCGAGACTGATTTACGAGCGGAGACCGGGCGTCGCTTGTTGACAAAAATATTTATTGCTCGCGCGCGTTTCCCTTTTCACGAAGAAACGCTTATTTACGCGGCCCGCATCTCTAGGAAGCATCCAGCGAAAGCGAGATTCTCCGAGAAACCGTGTTCCTTCGTCGAGCTATTGTATCGGACCACTCCGAAGGTTTATGTAGTTCCCACTGGCCAGAATAATGGGCTGCGAGAGCAATTGTAAGATCTTTAGCAAAAATGAGAATACGAATACTTGCTACTAGTTTACGAACCGAATCGCAGTCAAAGACATTTTCCACGAATTTCTCGTCTATCATTGTTAAATATACATTTTGAATAAACATGTACGAGTTTGTACGTTTCATTCAAGACTTTCATTTTAACAGGAAACATGAAGAATTAGTATACTTAACACTTTATCTATGAACAGTTTCCAATAGTTTATTTAAGATCAAAGATCACAGTTGGAAGTTTCTTAACAAAGAACTTACTTAGAAATTCCATTTAGAAACTTAGAAATTCAGTCTTGTCAGTCTCATAAACTAACACACAGTTAACATAAAGCAACGACAGTTTTATTTTAAATTCAATAAATTATTTGGGTTAATATCGTGTAACGATACATTAATGAAATCATTATTTAAAAGAAAATTATCGTGTTTCTTTCGCATATAATCCAGTTCTCGATAAGCTTGTTATTATTAAGTAGTAAAATAAAGTGTTGACTCGATTTGGGAACGAGCTTCGATAAATGTATTAAAGTCTGATGCATGCGACGTGGCACATACCGATTACGATAAACTACTTTGTGAGGGTTGGAAAGAGGCAGTTTCTCGAACAAATATGGTGAAACTTCTCCCTCTACCGCACGAAATTCGTGATTAACGCGTTCAATAAACCGGTAGCCCGGTGCGAACATTAGCGGGAACGTTTTCCAGCGATGAAGCCTTTGGAATTTAGCGCGCCGCTGCACGGGATAAATAAATAAATCCGCCTGAAAATAGCAGGCAACCGGTAGCGAGGCAGTCGATGAACAGTTCGTGTTTGAAAAATGTACGAATTATCGACCGTAATGAATTCCACCGTGTTCCTCTGCCGGGATTAAATACCGGATCCGCGAACACGTGCGAGCGCATGTGTATCGTTATTAACATTGTTCGAGAAACTTGATAGCAGCCTGCTGATCCTTGCCGGCGTTTTTACTTTCCCGGAGCTGGCTCTCTGGGCCACTGCCTAGAAATCATTGAAAAGTCGCAAACGTGTTCCGGTCGAGACCACTCAATTCTGAAGCAAAATAACCTGTACGTTTATTGCGAATGAAAGTAAAAACGTTCGTCGATCAATAATTTCTTCATTAGCTTTACGGGTATGTTTATTCGCAACAAATTCAATAAGCGAAACATAAGGTGACAGTATATCCTTTTTATGTATACTTCTGACGACATTTTTATAGATCGTCGTTTTCTGTGACTTGTTCGCGTAATAAATATATCAAATCCGTAATCCGGCAATTAAGCATTTGCAACGAAACGCCTCTCCCTTTCTCCTGTAATCGCCTGTGTCTCCGAACGCGTCCATTCCGCGGTTTAAAGGTCCGCCATTACCGGTCCGCGAATTGCGAAATTACAAGTTGCACGGCCGCGGACTCGAAATGGAAAATCTGTAATCTCGTACTGCGAAGCGTACGGTATACGCGGAAGGTGGAATCGTTCGAGCGGAATACAGAAAATTCTGACGCACGCGGTCAACGGTAAAAGTACGGGCAAACCGGTGACCCAGAAATAGCAGCGACTTTTTGGCAAGACAACATTCGATGTTCTCACCGATCAGGATTCGGTTTGGTTTGCCGGCATGCGTGACAAGTTGTTCTCACGGATTTCCTGGCAACCTCTCCGCGTCATTTCACTCCAGGCTCTTTATGCGCAGGAGGTTGTAAAATATTTATGAACACGGAAACTCGATAAGAATTCATTAATTTAATGAGTTAACGTTAAACTGGTCCAAACGGTTTCTCATTGTGTTCTGCCTCATGCATTCGCAGAAACTGGACGTAGGAGCATGTCAGAAATTTTGGCTGAATATAAATGTAACTTCTTCATTCAGGGTGCTGAGTGCTTACTTAAAAATTTCGAACTTTCTAAACATACGTAGTAACTGTCGAGACATATGTAAGAGTAAACAACTCTAATTTTATCAAATTGATGAATCTTGGTAATCTCCGATCTTTTATCAAAATACATCGAATTTCTGCGTCTGATCATTATGTCTCTTGTTTTCTCCGTGCTGCCTCTTTGAATAAGATTCTCAATACTTCTACTAACGCCATCGACTTCTTCATTGATGATTTTAATAAATTTTTACGTCAACTATATAATATTAAAAGGACGTAAGATATTTAGTATGTGTTTACTTTGTATATTGTATTCATATTGTTTCCATTTTCATTATTATCTTAATATTATTATTGCTATTAGTATTATTAGGTTGAATTTTGTGTAAAAAATTAAGAGAGCATCTGGTAGGCTTATGCTACAGACATTACTTGCACAACTTTAAGTTACCAGGCATTAAAGGTTTATCCGATAACGGGAACTACGCCTTGAGAAGTTACGCAGACCCCTGACCTTACCATAAATTAACCGAAAATTTCCCTTAAAAATAACTAATTGCTAACAAGCATTCGGTTATTAACAAACACTCCACGATGAAATCGTAGCAGGATTTCTATATGAACTCGATAGTCGAACATGGTAATCGCCGCTGACAATTCTCTCTCTCCCTCTTTCTCTGTGCTCAAAATACGGGATCAACGCGACGACAAATAGGATCTAGGTGGTACAGAGAAGCGATCGCGCAAAGTTCAATTTATTTACGGAAGAAACGCAGCGGAGTGCAAACGCGAGAGAGGAAAAAGATCGCAGACTATTTTTACCGGTGTCCAACCGAGGCGATCGATAAAACGTCGAAGAGACGTCCGTTTCACCGGCTCGCCTCGATCGTTTAGCCTACTGCTCCGATTCCGTGGACCGTTCCGCTCCCACCGGGATATTTGTCTGCATAGATTTTTTGCTGGTGGCAGCGAGAGAACGTAACCGGGGAACGTTTCGTTGCGAGACCGCGGGAATAGAAGAATTCTCGGCGAGGAAAGTGCGCTCGTCCCAGTTCCCTCGCCGTGGATTTCGCGGCCATCGCGACAGCGACCACCGTTTTTTTTCGAGGAGACTTTAATAGGGACATAATGCCACCGGCATGGCACAGGCCACCGGTTCGGAATCGGCGAATCAACGTGGTCCGCGACGCGTGACCATTGACTCGTGCGCCTGCGAGCTTGTACCGAGCCGACACGAGGCTATCCCAGAGAAAAGAATGGAGCTAAAGATAGCGGATATTCGGACAACTGCCTCACCCTTCCTGTGGTTGATCCCGGACCCACTCGGTGTCCTGTTTCAATCGGTTCACCTACAACTCTTACTGCCACAATTTTTCTTTTCACTCCATTCACGTTGAAACTAGAAAATCTGCTACTGTATCACTATTGTAGTATATCATCTCACAAGTTCGTATCGCTAACTGTTTCTATTTTCTTGAAGTAACTGTGCGGAAACGATTTTAGATTCAAACACCTTTTCAGCCGATCAATATCGCGTTTCATACACTAAATTACGAATTATCATCAAATTTAGTCAGACATTGAACAATGTGATCAATCTTCAAGATTAAAATTTATTTCACAAAATTTTTCTGCTCGTACCTGATAATAGAACACAGCGTAAGATGCCAAAGAAGAGTAAACTTTCTTTAGACTGAACTGGATCATTTAAACTCTTTTGTTCCGCACGCTAATGTTTACAAAATGTACTGCGAAAAGTAAAAATATAATACGGCACGAACTGTTATGACGTCCTAATACATATTTCCTACGAATTGATGTTAGTCACTAACAACAGTTATCCTGTGGAGCATTCTTCTGGCTCTGTTGAATCGAGAGGAAACAAGTCACACCCACCTATGAAGCTACGCCCACTCGCGAATCTTAAAGAATATCTCAAGAATCGTTGACGATAGGAGAATATTATAAATTGATAAAGATTACATTCTTAAACGAAAACTCTATCTGGCTATGCAAGCATTTTCGTTTCTATTTGGCTACAAAAATTCCGATATTCATGTCACAGAATGTACAGTCCTTCATTTAACATAAGTAGTGAGCTAAAGAAGGTGCTTTCAAGGAATTGCCAAGGGGTTGTATGTTCTCGAATATTTCAAAGCGTCTCCGAAATATCTCTGGCATGTCCCGCACGGACATTCTCTGTCCGGGCTTTTATCCATCCATTGTGCGGTCGACCTCAACCGAAATACGCGATACAGATGGACAGTCGGCCCCGATCTCTCGAGCTCCGCTTCCCTTAACCTTTCCACTCGGAACAAGGAAGCCCCGCCGCGGCACTGTCGCGACGCAGCTTTATATAGAACCGCGTGTTTTCGAAATAACCGACTGCGAAGCGAGCGTCTCATACACGAATACGCGTCCAAGCTTTCGCGACATGCGAAAAACCTCGAATCGCGGCTTGCTTTGCCCGAGTTCCACGAATCCCTTCGTGCGAGACGTTTCTGTCTCGTCTCCCCGAGAAGAATCCAATTTTCCACCGTATTCTTATGTTTTATTCATAGTCGCGACGGCGATCGACGCACATATTATAAATCTCTTTGAAATCCTTGCTTTGGGAAAGTAAATGAATTTTAGCTGAATTTTTGCTTGTCTGTCCAATTCTGCTTAAACGTAATTTCAATATGATACGAAAAATTGCATTATATTCTCTGGAAATTAGCGAATATATCCACTAAATTTGAGAATCATACTATATGTCTATTAGCTTGGCTGTGAAATATTGAAAAGACATTCTAGAGTCAAAATAAGTTAACTATTTAACTTACGTTTACAATACAGAATTATATAAATTGATTTATATGAACATACATTATAACAATCACTAAAATCTCAATATATGTATCTTTTTCCCTTTTATCCGATATTCTCTAATCATTATAATCATTTAATGATGAATTATAATCTATTGGAATATTACGTATCACCCACAATTCGATATTTGTGTATGGGCAAAAACAAATCAATGTTCTTAAAAGCGATGAAAATTAAGATAGGAAAATATACACCTGATATAAGTGTTTGGCCTTGTGAGGCACAAGCATAACAGTTTCGAATTACGAGGGGAACCGAGTTTTCTTTTCGGGGTGCCACAAAGGCCACGATCAGTCGCAGAAAAGCATCTGCACAGAAAAGAGCTTCCTCACGCACCGTAGAATAAAGTTTCTTTTATTTAAAACTATACCTTAGTTTAAATGTATTTAAACACCCATTTCCAATATAATCATTTCCCTATGGAACATATTGATTTGAGTTCTTCGTACATATCTTGATTTACTTTCATTCCCAATTTTTGATAACAGACGAGTCAAATTTAATTTCGAAGAAATGGATAACATTCCTATCTAGTATTAACTTATGTATGAAATCTTCATTATCCAAATCTAACTCGTTATACTGGAAAGATTAAATATTATCGCGTTTGGCAGACAATTTACTCTACTTTTATCGAATTATCGCAGTGGAACAATGAAAATAAGAATCTACAGAGATATTCAGCAATAATAATTGGTAGGATGTTCAATAATTGGATAACGAAAACGGAGGGAGCACAGGCAAGAGAGTAGAATCATGGAACGCTGGTTCCCGCGGCGCGGGTAGTTTCGCGCGTTCCGTGTAGCAGAACGCAGAAATTTACACGCAGATTTCCGCTAGGATTGCTCTCGCGTGCGTCCGCGGCTTGATTTAGGGTGACGTTGAATCATTGACAAAGTATTCGCGCCGAGGTGATGCGTGTGCGTGTGCGCGTGCGCGCCTTTAAAAACGGAAAGCGAAGAGCGTTCCATTTTTAATGACGAAGGAGCGGCTTCCGCGGAGAAGGATCGTGTGTGCACACGCACGCGGGCTGCGTGACGGTGTGTGTTCTCAATGAAATCGGCTTCAAAGGAAATTACTAGCAGCTCTCCGTATAGCGCAGCTCGCTGAAGGAGCGGTGCAACAACGGTGCAACAGCGGCGCAGCGCGGCGTCCGGGTTAAAGCGCAATTTAATCAATGCAATTAATCAAGTCCGCGTTCGTTACAGTAACTCGCCGCGATTTTGCTTTTAATTACAGATAACGATTATCAGCCAAGCCGAAGCGCTTCTACATCGAACTTGAACGCGTTTCTTCCTGCCTAACATACGTTTACCTCCCCCTTTGTTTGGTTGTTTCGGTTAAAAAAGAAATTCGATGAAAATAAGTCTACTACAAACGCGAGCAAGTGTAGCAGAGTTACCAGATTTAATTAACCATCGTATTGCGTACGAAATAATTGTGTACGGCTGTATATCTATGGCTCCTACATACATACATCGGTTTACCAGCAGTACTGTTTATGTTACTATTCTAATGATTTAATAATACCTTCCCGAACGGTAGAAAACGTTCAGTCGAACAGCGAGAACCCGGCATTTGAACGATGTTTTGCTGCTCGCATAAGATACTGACTTCTACGAGATCAGTTGGAGATATATTTATGCTCGCGTTCGGTTTCCTGAATTCGTTAATTAACCGAGTGTGTACGCGTAGAACGACTTTCAGTGCAGGCTAATTACGAAAGGTATCGACGAAATTCGTCTGGAGATCGAGGAAATACGCTCGAATAAGTTCCTGTTTGTCTCGATTAATATGCGATAATGTGGACACGAGTAAACTGAACTTACGTTATGATTTATGAAAATTGGGGAAAAGGCCTAGTTACTATAAATTATCGGCAATCATGAAATAAGCCGACAAAAAGAAATGCGAGATATTTGCGCATTCATTCACAATCTCGTATGGTTGATTTTTTATTACTTTCCGAAATTAATTTTTATTGTAACAAGCTCGAACAAACTGAAGTTTACTAGGACATTTTGGATGCAGAATAGATAAAATACCATCCACCATGATAAATTTTAACTTCTAAGTTTCAGTTTCATTAATAAAATCACTTTGTGGAAATTTTGGCGATTGATTTTCAGTACTTAATCTGCTAAGTGAAGAAAGTATATATTTCTATTTGATGGAGCAAGAACAAAGTTTTTTCGGTTGTATGACGAAGTTTCGGGCAAGGTGAAAATTTCATGACGTGTATCGATATTCGATGAACGGTATATACTGAGCCTAAAGAGTTTCAAGGGAACCAACAACGTTCGGGAAATACCGGTTGTTAAAATAGCTCGTCAATGAATCAACTGCTTGGTCTAAATCAAAGCCGGCACAATGGAAGAATAGAATCGGAAACGCCGAGTTCTCCTCGACGCGACCATTGTGCGTGGCGGGACACAGTTTTACAGTACTTCCGTATCAAATTAGAATTATAATTAGCGCGCGCCGGTATTTATATCAGACCGCCATGAAAATGCAAGGCGGTCGCTTGATTTCCAGTTGGAAACACTTCGTAAACTGAATCCTCTACGGTAGTAGCCTCGAAATTACTCGTTAGTTTAGATAGCGTTATCATAACTAGACTACGAATCTTTATACAAATTCTGCTACATCGATTGCGAGAGACAACGAACAAATTTTTCTCGATACGTCATTTATCGTTTCGATGGTAATAATAATTGCCACTGTGCAATATTTTTGCGCAGTGATCTTGACATTGCACGTGTCACAGAGTGTTACATTCCGCGTTGACTGCGACGTGTCCCGAGCATGAAACCCGACACCTGTTGTGATCGTTGCAAATTTTTTATTACAGATCTTTTATTAGCATTACGTCGATTTTGACGGATAGTTTGACGCGCAGTTCAGAAACCCAATTGTCTGCACTTCCGGTGAAACTTTTCAACGTTGTAACACCGGATATAAAATAGTGCTCGAAGAAATTAATCCAGACATCGCCGCTGAGTCTACGAGAATCAATGCAATTCACCAGAATATATCGACAATCTACGATGGATCTACGATTTCTAAAATTGCCCAAGACCTTGAAATTAGCAGAAATTGATTCTTTCACGTGCGAGATAAGCTAAATCGTAAAATAGAGCGTAACAAGAATCGAATAAAATTTTACGGGTCCGTAAAATGGTTTGAAAATGATGATAGAATCTTCGCAACTGGAGAAAACGGAAAAATGCAGTTGATATCTAGAGGCATCAATGTTTTCCTGAATCCAATGGACTAATAAATACGATCTAACGCGTAGGTACATTTAGATCGAGGATACTGCTGGTGTAAGCACTCGTGTGCTTTTATGTCAATCGTAAAGTACAAGAATTCATCGTAAACCCACGTAACTGGCATCTCGTCTGCATTTACGGTCAACACGGATATTTCGAGTCCCGGATCTCCGGTGGCACGACTTGCAGATCTGCAATATCAGCCTCGAAAGGAGTCCCATCGACTCGTAAATGATCAGAAAATGGTACATCTGCGTACGTTTTCGCTCCGTTATGCTTTTCCTCTACGAGAAACGAAATCTTTCTGTAGAAACTAAATAGAACTTTGCAATTTTTTGACGGAGCAGCGTCTTCGAAACTTACATAATAAACCGAACTGCTGTGATACGAAAGAAATTCGCATAACAGTACACCATTTGATCCGTTATACGTACAAAATTCGCAGCATAAATCTCATTAGATTCCATCACATTGTGTAATAATACAAACTACGTTCTATTCCTGTCTATCGGAACGGAATCTTCGTTAGATTGACTTTATTGCTCATTAATTAGGTCTGCATATAGACGCTTACGATCGAAAAATCACTCAGCTAACACGTTACGAAACAATGGCGACCTTTAAGTCTCGTAAGCAACGCCGCTTTCCCTTCTTGTTCTCACAGTTTTCAGGATATTAGTTCGATCGTGGCTATACCGGCTATGTTCGGAAAATATTCTTGCATTCCTTCGGACATCATTTTGCAATCCATATCTAATTGTTAAATCAAATCAAGACAAATCTCAAACAAATCTAACTGTTCTCCAAGCAACATAAATCAATCTGCCATTCCACCTCGAAATCTGTACGATTTCATTTTCCAGAATGATATTTCTATTTGAAATAGTACTATAATTCTTACGCTAATAATTTTGTTGTGGCTCGAACACGTTAAAAGGTATTTAAACGTTTAAATTCAATAACGTTCAGTTAATCGCCCTCTTGAGCGTAGCGTGATTTTCGTAACATCTTTTACGCTAATGCAAAGATCGTGTACTGCAAGGCAAGAACACGTTCCACGATTCCGCGTATGCTGGTCACGGTTGAGAGAGCTGACCCGAGGAGATAACGGGCGCGAGCTTAAAATTTGGACAACGTTGTTGACGGATCGGTGGCACGTCTTGTTTGCAAGAAAAATCGATAGAAATCGGTGACATCATGCGCAACGCAAACCCGTCGCGCATTTACGTTAAAGTCGAAAGATCGTAGCTCGAAAAACACAGGACAGGAAAGACCATGACGCGGAACGGTATAAAATGAGTTGGAAAAAGCGTGCGGAAACCGGCTATAAAAAACGGTAAAAAGACAGGTATGCTTCGGTAAAACCGTGCTGCGGACTAGTAAAATATTGAAAGCGCACAAGCGACGGACGATGCTCGTCTTTTCAAAGGCGTATAAAATAATGAAGACCATTCGGCAGATTCTGGCACCGAGTGCCACACCTTCCTCACTACATACTTCCTTTCATCTATTCGAGGACTAAAAACTGGGGCAGGATATGCACCCGAGGAACTTCGGAAATTATTGTGTCGGATTCGTTCTTTAAAATCGCTCCGCGAGATACAATTGCTGGCTATTTGAAATCGGAGCAAGGTTGCAATCGTGTGTCAAGAGCATTTCTTTTAATCGAGAACATCTTCCCGCCATTTTTCCCACGAGAAATTGTTTTAAGCCTTTGCACTCGAGTGGCGACTCTGTGGCGCCATTAAAAATTGCTATACTATATCTTAAAATACATGTCATAGTATCAGACTCGTTTATATTTTACAATTAACCTTTTGCCCTCGAGTGGCGACTCTGTGGC
Source organism: Augochlora pura (assembly GCF_028453695.1). Classification (NCBI taxonomy): domain Eukaryota; kingdom Metazoa; phylum Arthropoda; class Insecta; order Hymenoptera; family Halictidae; genus Augochlora; species Augochlora pura. The sequence goes on from NC_135778.1 coordinate 9,569,842, forward strand.
GCCACTAAAAATTGCTATACTGTTTCTCAAAATAAATGTAATAGTATCAAACTCATTTATATTTTACAATTAACCTTTTGCCCTCGAGTGGTGAATCTGAGGCGCCATTAAAAATTACTATACTATTTCTCAAAGTAATTATAATAGTATCAGATTTGTTTATATTTTATAATTCACAAATTGCCTCATTTTGCTACCTTACCCGGCCAGAAATGTCGTCGTCCGCAAAGGGTTAATGCGGTGCAAGTTGTGCCAATTTCTCGTTGCAAGATTTAACGATCGTATTGAAAATAATGTCGAGTTTGATAAATAAAATGAATTATTTGCCGTTACATTAATAACGAAACTCAAAGGAACGTTACACGAAGTGCTCACGAGTAAATCGCTATGAATAAAGCACGCAAGTATGTTGGGTCGCATACTTTCTGCCTGTCAAGTGAAGGGGGCAAACAGACCCGGCTTTGTGATAAGAAAAACCAACCCGAGTTCAACCACGTTTCGTTACGAAGCAGTACGTATTTGCTTTTCCACGGTGCTTTACAATTGAAGTACAATGGAATCATCCATGAACTCTATCGGTATTTGAACTTTTATATGCAAAAGCATTCATTGCCGCTTAAACATTCTACGGAAGCTAATTAAACATTCTTGAAAACTAATTAAATCTGAACGAGGCCTGAAAATGATAGAATTTTATCTAAAATATGAACGACCAACTTTTGGGTCAGACAATAACAGACAGGATTTTGGAATACGTGACAGATCACACGGAGTTCCCTGCTCGTTTAAACCGTGGTTATCCAACCCTAAATTGTCTAGTTTTAATTGTTGAGCAATCGGGAATTTTTGTGCGATTCATTTCCAAGAGTTAATAAATGAATAATAAAGTTGTTTAAACTTTAAATAGCCTGGCGACTTTTACGCCACCCTATAAATAAATGCTTAATCGACTTTCTCAAGCTTCCAATAAAGAATCATCCCGTGGAATTTCAAGAAGTTCAAAGAGTATGAATATTACTTTGAATGTTATCTACTACTACTCATGAATGTTATCTAGTTTAAAACTTTCAACGATATTTTGTTCGCCATGTTAGAAGATGAATTTGAGGTGCAAAAGATTTTGGGTACGTGGGAAGGTAGACTTGCAAAGAGAAGTAGAGTACTAACCTGTAAAGATCATTCTCGGTGACAATGTCTCTGATGGAATCTTCGGGATCGATACGATCCGCGGGAACACCTGGCGGTCTGACGACCCTCGAGGACAATAGAGGACACGGTGGCTTGGTATCGATGGCCTCGTGGAGGGCGCTAGCCGCGATCAAATCATCCTCGGACGCGGTGCTCGTCAATGGCACGCTGGGGCTCGGAGAACGCGAACCGGATATTACGCCGAGCAGATCCTCGCTCCTCGAGTGCCTCATCTCCATACCACCGCCGTATCTGCTGGTGGTAGCTGCCATCGTATGGTAGTAATAGTATGGTAGCTACACCGGGCACTGCACCGCCGATTTTTCCACGTGCCGCCTCGACGAACAACAACACACCGCCTTTGTCTTTCTCTTGATTTTCTTCCTTCTTCACGGTACTCCTTTTGCCGCAATCTCGAGCTACCCGAAGGAATCGACGTTCTAACAACTCCCATCCGGACAAGCCCTCTTCTCTTGCTACCTCTCATTCGACTACGTCCGAGACTCACCGATTTTCATCTCGAGCCGTCTCTACCTTTCTCTCTGCCTGTATCTCTCTGTGCAGCTTATTTCCTATCGTATTTCGCTCCTCCGCTGTGGTACACTGACAGATTCCTTCGTTAGTATCCTTTCCCTAACAAATATAGATGCCGCGCGAATTTAATTTTGTTTCTATTGATATGTGGATGGCAACCGATGAATACGGTCTTGGTTGTCAGCACGAGCTCCACCAACTAGTATAACGTTTAGATAACACACGATTACCGCGAGAACACCCTCGCTTTAAAACGGAACTGGTCACTTTCTCGACTCTGTGCAGGGTAGGTATAAGTCTTCGAACTGTCACACGCGTTACCGTCGGTATTTTTTCGTCGGAAAATAGTAGTTTCGGCAATCAGAAGAATGATAGATTAGCACCGTTAAAGGAAGTTTTCGGAGGACTCACGGGCGAATCCACCTGGATCACGCACAAAAGCAAAGAATGCAATTTGCTGACGGTGAACGATCGACGAGTCCAATCGAGAACGAGGATTCACGCCGCCATTGTCGTCGATTCTACGGGCGATCGTGCAGCTTGCAGCACTCGGAACACACGGGAACAGGTCCGGGATCACGCACTCCCGTCGCACGGGCTGGTCTCTTCGTAATTAAAGTAATTAGAAAGAGCAGGGTGGTTCTTCTCGACGGACCATGCGCGGCGAACGACACACGGCACGCACTCTACGAGTCGGTCTCGGAATCGTCGACTTCGCGCGGTCAGAGTTAACAACACACTGGAAGATCCCGAGAAACTTCGCGGCGATTTCAACAACTTCGGCTGTGCTTGGCCACTCCGTTGGATTCTTCGACTGCGTTCGATGTCTCCTTCGCGAGCTATGACCGGAGAATGCCGTAATGGGAACCAACGGACACGCCGCCTCGTCCTTTTGCAAGGAAGGGGCATGTGCGGGAAAGGATAGACGCATACCTGGCTGCTACTGCGCGCTCACGCAGGTACGAGCCGGCATTGACCAATGAACGGCCCTTGCACAAAATAGGGTCGCAGGTAGGTCCTTCGCCCTTCCCCCTCCATCCTTCTACCGTAATCACAATCAACGACCGGGAAGAGTGCTCTTCAAATCGTCGTTCTCAAATAACTCCAACCTGTTACCTGTGCTTGCTATGACCTTCCAGTAATCTTTCTGCTATTTGTTTGTGAAACCAACAATTCCTTCACCATTCGTGTTCTAGTATCCGTACTAGTATCGCGATTCTATTCGTCAGTTATATCCGATATGGATTTTCATCAAATTTTCAAAATTCTTTCGATTTGTACTTACAATTTGCTTTTTCTTTAATCGGATCCTCGCAGGTGTCTAGAAATTGGAACAACACCCGACAGGATAGCAACCGTAATAACTCGATTCCCTGAATCTTGAGTGCGAAATGTTTTTTGCAAGGAAGAGGTTAGTTCAAGTTTATGCGTGCATGATTACTGTCTAACGATTTCTGTATCGTAAATCGGTGCACTAGGCTGCTCTCGAGAGTGTCGGGTTGAGGAATGTGTTACAGTGCGAAGAGTACTGGACCATCGTGATCCTGTGAAGGTCTTTCACAGGGGATCAATGAACCAGTGATTACCACGGGCAGCGAGCACTTGCATAGGAAAAACTGAGAATAAACTGAGAGAGTTGCTGTACGTCCGTGTAGATAGCGCTGCATATTGGTTCGTTGATCAGTAGTCAAGAGAGCGCTCTAGTCGCTGGGATTTTTAGGTCGATAAGATAGTACTCGGCTACAAAGGTAAATAATACGTTAATCAATTCTGAATATATTTTCTAAATTATCCTAAGATTATTTTGAGAATATTTTACGAATAGTCCAAACAACTTATGAGATTTTAGGGTTTAATAGTACTGCTTGATCGATCGGAAAAAATGGAAACTGATTAGAGCGTCCTCTTCTCACCGATAGTAATCTATTTTTCATAGTACAGTAATGGGTCCTACTGCCATACGCCTCCAGGCCGCTGCTCGATCCGTTAGGGAGGATTAATGTAGAAATTTTCTTTACTCTAATTGCTTGGTAATTTACTGTTAAGACAGTGCTGCCTTCATAGTCAGAGAAAGAAAGAGAAAACAGCGAGTAAGCAAGGGAACATGAGATCAGTACAACACATGTGAAATAAGTCACATCGGCGAATGATGTAGCTTGTCTCATTTCGCCGTGCGTTGAAGAAGTTTCAAATAATAAAATCGAAAAAGTATTTGCAGAATCTATTTTTGCGTTTATTTACTATTTAAAAAAATCTATTTTATATCAACACTACTTTACTACTTCACTATGTAATTATCAATTTCGAATTAATTATAGAACGATCAAAGTTTCTTCTAATTGTCAACTGATTGGAACTCGAAAATTACATTGATTGCTCAAGTCTCACCATGAGGATGTTGCTGGACTAGATGGAGCATTAACATTTAACGCAACGCCTTAACACTAAACCTACCGACATTTCATGTATAACTACTCCTACCATGAGCGGTCAAATGACCGCTTCAAAAAAAAACATATGTATCTTAATATAGAAAAAGATTTTAGCCAATTGGATAGTAAACAAAATATTTTTCTAGTGCTACGATAAAAATCCGCTCCCCGCTTTTCTCTTTAGAAAGTTTTATTTACCTTTCATCACATTTTTTACAAATTACAGCATTCTGTATTGCACATCTTCCACATACGTATTTTTTACATTTTATACAAATTTTGACAGTAAAAATCAGTTGGTACACATTAAAGTAGAGACTTTACCCTTTAAAACCTGCCAAGCCCCATTGTTTTATCATTTTTGGGAAAAAAGATACAGCTTCTTGAAAATGAATATAGAAATTACAGCCTATTTAAATCGAACTGAGCCATGCTTTGCTCCGCCGCGCGGCGGGTAGGAGGGGACTACGATCAGACTCTACGATCAGAGTGAACAAGGAGTGAATTTTCTGATTTTTTTTATTAATTTGAAAAATCTCAGAAATGTTATTAATAAGAAACTCATCCATTTAGTTGTAAATCCACGTCATGCTCGGAATGATGACCTTCCATTAACCTCAACCAACGTATAAAAAACGGCACAGCTTAATCTGTATACGATAGTGACGAACACAAAAATGTCTCTGTGCAGGCTACTCTAACGTTCATTTTCATTGCACTAATGTTAAACACTGATCACTAATAATTCAATAATAATTATGGATGATAGTAATTATTAATGGTTTACTACGTGTGACTAGTCGTCTCGTAGAAGGAATGATGACCAACAATGCTTTGTTTTCTTAGAAGGAATTTCAACTGTTTTGCATCGATCGCGAAACTGTCGTATACAAATCAGCTGTTTCGTTCGCCATACATTGTAAGAGGTCAATGCACTATTCTCCGAGCATGAAGTGAAAAATGCAATCCGTGACTTTGTTTACGAGTTAAAACAATGGCGACGGCTTCGGGTCGTGTTCGAATTAACCCCTTGCACTCGGTTGTCTCGGTTAGCGTTGCTAAATAATCGCGTTGCCAGTAGATTCCCTTCGTCTTTCAGAGCCCATGCCGCAGCTGCAATCCTCTGTAATGTGGCATTCTCGATTTTTTCTTAGAGTCGTTAGTCAAATTAACAACTCGAAGTTCTCGAAATACTAATTACTCGCGTTTTTATTTGCTGTTACGTTACGTTTTAAAGCTTCAGTAAATAAGCGAAACCTGCGTTTGTAGGAAAGAGAGCCATAACAAATTCTGGTTTCGTTCTGACTCTCTTTCGAGTCTCTACTCCTGCAACTTCCACGTGGCGAAACTTGGACAATCCATGTAATTTTCGATTTCTAATCAGCTGTAAATTCGTTTGTAACTAATGCGAAATCGATAATAACATGGAGCTAATGGTTGTGAAGTGGTGATGGGGTTTTTAAATATTAAGTAGAGAGTATAAATTGGTAAAATATTTAAATTTCGCGACTATTATTACACATCGGTAGGCAACATGCACATACTGAACTGCTCCTTCATATCGTATCGTCAAGTAGTTATGAGTGGGCGTTTGAAATCATTAGTTTTGCCGCGTAAACTTCGCGTCGTGATTCAAAACGTATTTGTATATCTAAAGCTAATAGCCAGATGTACGGGCCTCGCAGCATATGAAAGCAATCAATATGCTGTCGATCTGAGTAAGTTCAGGGCGGCCATCTGAATGAGTGGTTACTCCGCGAGGCGGAACCACCGCTCTGGACGATATTTTTGATTTTTCACGAAACGATGCACACCTCTTGATTATGTAAGATCTTTGAGATAATAAATAACAATATTCATGACGGTTTGCGCCAGCATTGACGTTAAATATCAAAGTAAGTGCCTTACAAGTTGTCTGCAAATGCATATTTATGAAATAATTTGATCAACAATGGAAAAACTTTCCGTGTCGAATTTGAAAATGTTTAAATTTTTGTAATTCATTTTTCGCCATTATAATCTATCGCCATGATACATTTTGGCACCTTTTTGAATTCGTCCTTTCATGCTCTATAAGAATATAAAAAAATATCTGGATGTGTTAAAAGACCAATTTTTTAATTTTTCTCTTCATTGTGCCTCGTTCTCTTTCTAAAGTACTTGCGTGAAGGATTTTATTGCGTGGATGTGCAATAAAATGGTGGGGATGTGCGAGCCATCTTAGGGAGCACGAAAAGTGTTCAGGAGTAAGACCTATTATTGTATGTACAATAATGCTTCCTTATCGCTAGCAATTTCTACCTCTTCTTTCTGAGCGCTTTATCTCTACCATTTTAATGCTTATCCACCTCGCGCAGTTGGTTTAAAAAGAAATCGGATTATGGTCGAGAGAGACAGAACAAAACCAGCAGGCTCTATTGTGTGTATGTTTACACCGACGATATACTTAAGCTTTATCTCACACTCTCACTTTACCGCGCGTGTGGTCTCACTCTTTTCGTATAGCCGTACCCCTGGATCTCTATCTAAAATACGAGACGCCACGTTCGACTTATATTTTTCACCCCACCGGGTTCTCGACCACATGACGCAGTGCATTTGCGAATGTCTTGAAACGGCGACCATTTTATATAATTGTTAAAATTTTCGAAAATCCGTAAGTTAGATTTTAACTAACGGTTACTAGTTTATGAATCGACACAATTTTGTTAATTCAATCATCGCAATATTTGTCTATTTCGAAAGCAACGAATAAGTTTGCAAGTTTATGTGATTTTTACTTTTAAAAATTTGAAAAACAAAGCTAAAACTTACATTTATATTCCTGCAGAATGACTAAATATTTGATTTAGTAATTACCTACGAAAATGTTCTCAAACCTACAATTTTAGAGAAAATAGAGTTAATAATTATTAAAACATAGAATAACTTACTGGCGAATATTAGTCCCAAGTTTCGTTTGAAAAAGCGTGCATGAAATACATGCACAGAGATATCGACAGGTATAAAAATACGAAACACCAAAAAAAAAGGACAGAGTTTCTGAAAGAATACGAAATCATGGCTAGAAAGAATCTTTTTATTTCATTAACATTATTAAATTACTACTTTTTATGATGCAAAAGAATATGTTTAAAATAAAAAATGTCGGAAAAGTGGCAATATATTTTTAGTGCCTTAAATGAAAGTTCTGTATTTCATAAGAGTTTCGGGAATGCAAAAGTTGGCTCTCGGATATGGGATCGAATTTTACGCACAAGTCACTAAAATCATTTATTGGGGCACCGCCTCACTAAAAGAGGAACTAAAAGTTCTTGACTATCATTATTTTTTCACGGTCTCAGACGGTTCTTAGGCATGGTTTATAATTTATATCATTTTCCTACAATTTCATGAGTCTTTTTAAAAGAAAATGAATGTAAGTGTCAGTTTTGTTTATCAAATTCTTAAAAGTAAAAATCGTGTAAAGTTATGACATTGGTCGTTGCTTTCGAAGCTCCTCCTCGTAAAGTAAAACGTTGATTGCTGCCTGTTATAGTTGACAAGTATTGCGATGTTTGAATTAACAAAATTGCGTCGATTCATGAATCGTTAGCTAAAATATAACTTAAGGATTTTTGAAAACTTTAATAATTTGTAGAAATGAAACGTTTGTAAATACGCTGCGCTGTGTGGTTGAGAATCCTACGGAGCGAAATGTACAAATCGAATATCGCTAAAGTGAGACGAATTATATTGGTGTCGGTGTGACAAAAAGAGACAATTACTTACGATATTCTACGATGTGATAGTACAAATTTTACTTATCAGATTGCAGTGCAGATTTAATGCACAGTAAAATGATGGGAATGTGTGCGCCAACTTAGGAAGCAACAAAAGTGTGCAGGAGTCGGTCCTATTACTGTACAAGTTTATACTTTCAACTAACTTCGCGAATATCGTCAGCTGACTTCGGGTAGTCGCAACCATGTGATGATTTTTAGGCAATTTCTTCAACAGTAGAAGTAAGCCTTTACAAATAAATAAAGAACGACAGTGAGCTTTTGATGAGTAATTCTTTGGTCGGTCATATAACACGTTTTATGCATTATTTCAAAAAGTACGTATCATTAAAATTCTTCAGCCTCTAGTGAAAGTCCTTAGATGCACTTGGTTGCTTTTTGTAAATTTCTAAAAAACTATGCAGAAACAATTAAAAACAATTATAGATATACATTGGGCAATTAAAGAACATTTTTCAAGCCATCGAAAATTGAGCTGGAGCATTATTATTTATGTCAATTAATATTTGGCAGGCATGAATGGTATATCCTCCTAGTTACTTATTTAATTGTTTCATCGAAATTCATTGTTTGTTGATAAAATTATCGCCTATGATAGATTGAGCAATTGATTAGATGAAAAGTACAATTTGTTGCTAGGTTATACACCTCGATTTATAAATTACCTCAGAAATATCGCATTTTTAAAAGTCACTAACCTCTCCTAAAAGTCATTAAGGTGTCTTAAAAATAGTTTTGTATATTTCTGGGAAATTATAGATGTATAATTAAAACTAATTGGTGATAAATTTTAGATAATTAAAGCACAATTTTTTAGTAATGTTTCATTAATGTTGGCTACTATATTGAGCGAGCTTCACGCGGTTAAATAAATGTGCGCAGTATGTGCTGCCACCAACTGAAGATGCAGAAACTGGAAAATAGAAGGAAGGTAAAAGATGGATGTGGACACCGCTAGTGACAATACGTCGATAGATGACAAAATAGACGACTTTTGCGAAAATCCAACGAGAGATGCCTTGACCGAAGGTTTAATGAGTCTTTTGAAACCTACGGTGGATCAATTAGATGAAAGAATCCGTGCAACAAGGTATGCGACCTTTCTTTCCACTCAAAAACACATAGTCATGCAGAGTCACTCTTCATATTATATATTACAATATGTATTTATAATTTGACAGTCCTTTCGTGTTACAGAATTTGCCAAATAGAACTGAAACAGCAAATTGAATCCCTATCAGAAGAATTGCAAAAGATTAACGATTCATTGCAGTTTCCACTTGAAACAGATTCCTATGTAAAGAAGCTGATAAATGCCAAGCACAAGATAACAATTGTCAGTAATATATTGTACACTACCCAGGAAAGATTGAATAAAATTCACCAAGCTGTAGAAAAGAACACTGCAAAAAGGAAAGCATTGTTGGATCATAGTTCATCTTATAGTAATTCTACAAACACATTGGACAGAGAAGAACAACAGCCAGAACCAGAAAAAGAAGATGTTACTCCAACAGAACAAGAGTAATTAAAGACCCAGGATGCTTATAGAAATTTTGGTATACCTTTAATAGAAGCAACATGGAAACTCCGATAACTAATTTGTCAGATACCGATTTGGAAACAGTCTATGAGCCCTCAGAAGATTCTTTTCTTTTAATAGACGCCTTGGAAGCAGACTTAGAGGAATTGAAAACTAAGAAGCCTGCTATGTGTTTGGAGATTGGCAGTGGATCTGGTGTTGTGATTACTGCCCTAGCAATGGCTTTAAATAAACACTGTCAAGCATATCATCTTGCGATTGACCTGAACAACAATGCCTGCAGAGTCACGAAGAAAACAGGTCAACTGAACTCAGCAGACATAGAAGTCATTCAGATGGATCTGCTGAGCTGTATGCGCAGCAACTGTGTTTTTGATGTTGTGATGTTCAATCCGCCATATGTAGTAACCAGCGATCAAGAAATCCTGGATGAAAGGCTCGTGTTCAAAAGTTGGGCTGGTGGTATGAATGGTAGAAAAGTTATGGACCGAGTGTTCCCAAAAATTCCTGATATCCTGTCCAACACTGGAACGTTCTATCTGTTAACTATTAAAGAAAATGATCCCGAGGATATTTTGCGTATTTTTAGCAATATGAATATGAAAGGCGAGATTATAGCAGAAAGGAGAATCAGGGGTGAGCATTTATACATTTTACGATTTCAGAAAATCGCATAGTCATACTTAGTTCGTGGACCGGATGCGAATATGGGAACTCGAGTAAACGAGTTTAGATAATAAATATTTGAGTACTGGTACTTGAATCCACGTATTCGTATGTCCCAATTTAAATCCGTGTTCTCGAGTAATCAAACTTGAATCATTAAATATAAATTTCCAGACTTTGTCTCCCATACCCTTCTTGATCAACCTTGACTCTGGTGCCACCTCATAAATCACTTTAGAGCAGAATTCCACTGACATTGATTTTGTGTCTAGTATCAAGTCATCCATGTAATCCACACAATGTTTTCTAAATTCATTTCTTAATGTTTGTAAGTCAAAATGCATTCCCGTGTGTCCCATTCTCCCAATTCTAAAGAATTTCATGAACTTAAATCTACCTCAATCAGTATTATTTAATCCAAATTTCACTCAATAATTCAAAATTATTGAATTTACTTGCCAAAATTAAATTGTAATTACCCCCAACTTCTGAACAATTTAATTTCAATAACAAAATTTTATTAATAAATTCAAATACTTTAAACTTCAAACAAAACCTCAACTTCAAAGAATTCCATAAAATTAAATCTATATCAATTCAATATCATTCAACTCAATTTTAATTAATTATACAATTTAATTTCCTTAATTTATTAATATTTAAAAATTAACCATTAATTAGCATCAAATAATTCTATAAATTATAAATCAACACATATAATTTTATTCAATTAATTATAAACAACTTAAAATATTCATAATTTAAATTAAAAATCTAAACAAAATAATATAAAACAATTAATATCAATAAAATAACGTATCTCAAATTAAAAATGATAAAAACTCTTCAATCTATTAATTCTTTATTTATATTTTACAATTAATTTTATAATTAATACAAAATAAATACATTGTATCGTCGAAACCTCTCCAACATGGAGAAATTCCGTATTTCAATTTCTATTAAGATGTGAGGATGTGGTAGGGACAAAATTAATAAATGATTAATACAGAATTGAGCCGAAATTAATGGATTGATTTATTGGTTCATTGGGGAAAAAGCCTTGCGGCATAAAAAAAAACATAAAAAAGTAATAAACAAAGATTTTACAAAGTCTATACATTACGGGATGAATGTATTGTTGTATAATTGACAGATCTCGTGGTCTGTCTGTTTTGTTTGACGGATCTCGTGGTCCGTCTGTTGTGTTTGACAGATCTCGTGGTCTGCCTGTTGGCGGAACTAGTGGTCCGATGGTTCGTCTTGGATTGCTCCAAGCGAACGCTATTTGTGTATATATTGGTGTGTATGAATTGTAGTTGTGACTACAAATGATGTGACTCGATATTATTCACATTACACTACACTAATAATCGCGATCCGATTTACTATACTATATCGCACAACCTTGTCCGGAGAAATTCTTGCGCGTGACTCGACTGAATGACCGTCTCGAACCGTGTCTAACTGCGTTACGATGCGTTCTGATCCTTCCCGTATAAAGAACCGAGAATGAATAACCGATTTCCTTCGCTTTCGTTTCTGAAGCAGTCGGAAAAATCCGGCGCCGAAAAGTCGCCCGAATGTTTAATTTATGGCCCGCACCTGTCTATCTGCGCTATGCGTCTTGGGTCTAAGTGACTTTTCGGGACCGCCGCTTCGAACACTTGACGTGGTATACAAAAAATAAAACTTCGGCGCGGACAAATTTACGTTCGCGGTCGAACATACATATATTAAAATTTACACCAATTAGCAAGTACCAGAGTACTAAGATACTTGGATCTAGACTGAGCGAGTACCAGGGTACTTAGACACTTCAATCGAAATACATTGTGTATGAGTATGAATTGAATCGAGAGAGATGAATTAGTCTGGAGTAGATGCTTCTAGTAATCTAAATAGTTGAAATCAACTATGTTGGTGTTAAGGAGTTAGTGTATCATTCTGTTTGTAAATAACCTAGGATATACTTACGTTATCATTCCATCGGGCATTTGTTTATTACCAACATGGCTAGCAGTTGCTACAGTGAAGAGTAATAATTCTTTTCAATTCTTATATGCATATTAACTTCTGGAGCGTATCGTGGGGGATGACCACGATGCAGATAATAACGACGCGTCATATCTTAAGAAACATAATTTATTTAGATTCGCCTAACAAAAATCTGTCTAAGATCTACAGTTCTGTTGTCGCTTCATGTTCAGTTCAAAGAGTTAGATACATATGCGAAAACAACTTTTCCGACCACTGTCAAATGCGTCAAGTTTGTTGCAGACTGCGGATGTTTATGCTTAAAAAGCACAGAGTTTAATTTGACGATATGTCCTTAGACTATAAAGCGATCATATCGGAACGGAGGAAGATAAACAGTTCGACTTGTCAATATTCGTGGGTTGTGTCAAGAAAATTTCACTCTGCATAAAGATCCGCGGCCCAGTTGTATTGTAGATAAGTGATATATGGCTGTACAGTCGAGCAAGTGTTAACGTATTTATAATAAAATTCTGCAATGATACGAAACGTGTTGTGAGGGTAACAATCGACTAACAAGCAGAAATTGTTTACAATATTTAGAACGTAATCGTTGAGCGTTGTATCTCGACTACGAAGAAGCGCGCGTTGATATCAGAAAACGATACGTGGGCGGAGGCTGGGCATTATTTTACCTGTTGCTACTGATCGATTGTTCTATGGCCGTAGACCCCTAGTATCCTCAGGGTTCTGCTTTATCCCACGAAATTATCCTAGCCCTTTAACTTGTCGATTATCACCCCCAAACTCGTCGATCTTACACGTTTACGAGCTTATAGACTTCGACCTGTAGATTCTTTGCAGTTTCACGTAAAATATTAGCGCACTGATCGTTGTCACGACGACGGTGCTCATCATGAACGAGGCGGCCACTAAGAAGCCACTATAAGTCATACAAACGTTCGTCGTGGTCTTCGCGATCTCTTCGACGTTGGTGTGTTCGAGATTTTCCAACACCTTGCTACTGGCTTCGCTCAAGTCATCCACCATGATCACTCTGAACCCTCTGGCGACTCGTATGGGCTCCGAGAGGAGCACTGCCGAGGTGTTAGAGGGTCTGCTTGGTGCTGGGAGGCTGACCGATCGTCGACGTCGTCTGCCTGGTTCGATTTGCTTGAAAAGTAAGATTTGTATCGATTAAAATCAATGTACATTCTTGTAGGATTGAACGAGGATAATTACGCAGTTTCGAGTTTTTGAATGATCTTAAGTAGGATCCTAACCGACGACCTTGAATGAGGATGTTTAGGATTGGGCATAACTGTGGGTAACTAAGAACTATGTTCGGTCAGTGTCTACAGCGTTTTTTGCTAGGAGAACAGTGTTAGACAAATTCGCGCTTGGCCGAAACTTTCAATATAATTATTCGAACATTTCTAATACGATCGACATGTTTCCTACCTGGTTCATATCTGGACAGGGTTCGCAGTCGGTCTTGCACAGTTCCACGTTGCACTCGATGAACAGGTCCATAACGTCTGGAAATTTGAAAGCCTGGAAGTAAGCGTACGCGATGATCGAAGCCCCCGTGTTCCCGGTTTCGTTTGTTTTCTGGAACGCTCCGAATAATTTAGGTTTCAGTATACATCCTCTCTCGTCCGTCAACTGTATCATGTTAGTGGAGGTCTCGTCGCGGGCGATACAGTCGCGTACCTGGAATAATTAGATCGACGATTAGATTCATGGCGACTATTAAATTCTGACCGGTAAGATTTATCGATACAGATATGCCGTACTTGTAGATCGAAGGCCGGGTCTCCTTCGACCGTAACCACCAAAGTCATGGTCTCGCCGATCTTAACGAGTCCGTCGGCAGCAGCGGCGAACGGACCTCTGCCAACCTGTATATCCAACTTGGCAACCGCCGTGTCGCCGCTGAACGTCACTATTTCTTGGTTTAGCATGTCTACGGAAAAGTTCACCGTCAACGCTTTATTGATGTTCCCTTCCCAGAGGCATCTGACTCGCCTAACTGTGTCCCAGACTTCCTGGATACCGGGCTCGTTCTAAACAGAGAATCGCATTTAGAAAGTTCCATGCATATTTAGCCGTGTTTCACGATTGAATAATCAGCCGTTAACGTAAGAAGTAAACACTTAAAGATACTGCTGAGACGTAAGTGGTAGGATGAGGCGAACTCCTTAGCAAAAAGCAACTTAATTGCTTGTCCAAAGATCGCTCTCTAGCTTGCGAAAATTATTTACCTGCAGAACCAGGACATTTTCGAGATAAGCTTGGCCAGCTTCACCAGCGAAGTCGTTGATGAACTGCGTACCGCAGGAATCCAGGCTTACAGTAAAAGAGTACTTGGTCTGGCCAGAGTTTTGCGCGACGTACCTGCACTCCGGATTCATGTAGAAGCCCTGAAAACATTTCTCATTAGTACAGGATCTTTACTTCGCAAGTCTTTACGAACCGATTACCTTGGAGTAAATCACTCCATCGAAAGCACGATTGAACTCAATATTGATGGTCATCATGGTTTTGCTGCAGACAACGTCGAGTGCGTGTATGTGCGGGGGGTGCTTCAGGTCGTCGTCTTCAACGACACCTACCCCTGTCGTCACCGCGTTACCGCTAGATCCTGTGAAACCATTTAACTCATTATATCTTGAAGACTATTTCTTTTGTTCATAGTTTCCCATAGGTCCAGTAGATTTGCTTGTTCCATCGATTTTTGATCAACTCTTTTTGGAGCAACGAAAGCCGCAAACCAGAAGTTGGGAAACTATGATTGAGAAATGTAGTGCTTGACTGTTCACCTTCTTGGCCTGGTTGTGGTTTAACGTTACCGCTGCCACTGGTCCCGCCAGTGTTTTCCGAGGGCGGGAACGCTCCTCCAGGAGTGGGATTCGGGAAGTTTGGTGACGATGGATACCCTGTAGCCTGGTCGTACGAATTTGATCCTGCGTCCGGTGTTGGGAAGGATGGCCTCGGGTTATCGGTCGGGTAGCCGTAAGTAGAAGTGAACCCACTGGGTCCAGGGTATCCACTGGAGCCGCCGCTATCGGGGGGAACATAAGTTGGGCTGGATCTTTGGGTCGAGTAGCCGTAGGTGGCAGAGAATCCGCTGGGTGTTGAGTACCCGTAATTAGTAGAATGACCAGCGGTCTGCGCCGGGGAGGGCGACCTAGGGCTCGTTGTCGAGTATCCTGGCGATGGTGGCAGGTAGGTTGTGGAGCTTCTGGTTGTGCTGAATGGTGGGAAAGCCGAGGAGCCGGAGTTCGAGTAAGCCGGCGGGGTTGGTCGCGGGTTGTACGAAGTCGAAGGTCCGTAGGGCGATTGATTATTCGGTGGAAGGTACGTCGAAGGTCTTTGGCTGGAGAACGGCGGAGCTTGTACGGTGGACGGCTGCCCGGATGGGTAGCCAACGTTCGTCTGAGAGAACCCCGTGGATGGCCTTTGGTAAGGATAATTCGTTACCTCGTTTTGGGTGGGTGACGAGTAGCTCGGCTGCTGACCGGTTGTCGGCGGCTGGAACGGTCTCGGTCTCTCCGGTGGCCTCTGGGTGCTGTACGGGGGCAGGTAACCCGCCGGGTCCGACTGCTGGCGAACTGCAAGAAGAGCAACCTCAAAACTTCCTCTTGTTCTCCGCTCGATTGATCGCGCAACCGTCAAGTTAGAACCATGGTAAACTTTTGACTTCGATGTTAACCTTCGTCCGTTCCTCGCGTCGATCTTATCGGTTTTTCACGGATTTTTGAGTTGTACGTGCAACCAGTAGCTGTGAACCACACCTTAGCATTTTTGAGAAATAAATCTACAAAGTTTGAAAGGAAGACCGAGGAATGGATGAGGGCCGAGCGAAGACTCGGTATTAGTGTTCCTTTTTTTACGGTATATTAATACGACGTTGGAATTCAGCAAGCGTGCGATCCAGGAAACACGTATGGTTAATCGGACTCCCACGGTTATTGCACTTTGCTACGAGCCACTGACTTGTCTTTACGTCAGGGTACCGGCTCCGATCGATTCTCGGAGTTTCGCCGAACTAGTTCGGCCCTCGAACAAGCTATCGAGAGTAACGACCGAAGTTTCGTGCGACGGAATTGAGAACACAGTGCTTCGTTTAACCTCTATGAGGTGGTTGAACGTTAAGGGATGTGCTCCCTTTGGAGAACGTACTTTTACGTGCGCCCTGCCGGTAGATCCCTTGAATCCACTCTAGGATATTTTGTGCCATCACGTCCGCGGCTGACGTCGGAGCGGCTCGCTGGACTCTCGAGTGCGCTAGTGGATGTTAAACGGTTGTCTTTATCAACTCAATCGCTGATTAGGCTCGTTGACATCTGACGCGGCTTTCGGTCTCTTTGTCTCGCGATCGTGATCTAGACTACCGCGGGTCTCTCTTACCATCTGCCGGCGAAGTTCTGACGAACAGGGCATGTCCTCCTCCGTGCTCCTGGCCGCTGGCTGCGCCGAGGACTGCCAGCATCAGAATCGTTGCGATCCCCTTCATCCTCTCGACCTGCAATAAGCCATTTGTCACGCATCCGTTTTTTCGAAATTGGTAGACCCGACAAAACATTGAATTAGGAGTACAGTTTTCGGATTTTAGTAGAACGTAGACTCTTGTTAAAGGAGAAGTAGGAAACCTTGAACGCGTACCGCACGCTCATTCCAAGGCTGCGAACTAGCCGAGCACGCAGTAACAATAGAAAGCGTCTCGGGCAATTAGCTGGTTCACCTTCGGTGCGAAAGGTTAATTAATCGCGGGCAAGCGTCTAGCGCGAATTGCTCGGCTACGGAGAATCGTGGATGTGAAATTCGTTAGGAACGGTGATCGACGGCGACGAGTCCTCTCCGTTCGTTTCGTCATAATTTCGACGGGGAGGTTAACGAGTCGGCAAGGCGCAATCGCTAAACAGTTTTCTGGTCCCGGGAAAGGCCGTTTCCACGATTGTTTCGTTCTTCTCACGTACATCGGCGAACGTTTCGTCAGATCAGATTACAGAGGGATCCGCAATCAACGTCTAATTCCTCTCGCGATTCGGGGGCCGTCGAATCTCTGGAACAGAACTCGATTCGCAGCCAATTAACAGCCGCCGCGTGTTTCGACGCCCGGCACGATTGCGCGATTGTCGCGTCGAAGCGGTAATTTCAGCGACGCGCGGAGCGTTCGAGATCAAGACAAGGAACAACGGGGCCGTTAATAGCTTCCGTTTGCATTCTGGACGACTAGGCCGCGGCCGATCCCGTTCGATCCAACGAACGCAACATCTGCGAGTTTCGGTGCATCGACTCGCGGCACTGCGGTTTCTCCGTGAACCTGAGCCGTTAGCGATAGAAAGTTCCGCGACCGTCTCGTCTCGTCTCCTCTTCTTCTTCTTCTTCTTCTGCTCTCGCGTCGACTTTGTCTTCGCCGGGGGAACTCGAAGCACACTGTCGCTTTCGACGAAGGTGAACTTACGAGCCTACGTGTCCCGCTAGACCCATCCGCGCCGGCTTTCCATCGCATCGGCACGACACGGCGAGATTTCGATTTTATCGACCGCTGCCGGCCACGGTCCGGGACGCTGCTCGTCAGTGAAACCGAATCGTGACACTGTTTCGATCCCCGAGGAGGGAAGAATCCATCGCGCCGGCACCGCGTGGATCGCGGATCGCAACGAGCTAACCTAGTCCGGGCAAAAGTTCGAGGAGTCAACCGAGGAATCGTGCTCGGCCGAGGTGAAAGGTGAAAGTCGCGGATGTCTCTCTGTTCCGCGCGCTAAAATACGCGTGCTGCGCTTCAAAAGTTTGTTAAATATCCGAGAAAAAGGTCTCGAAGGTCTCGGATTCCTCAAGGTTTCCTAGATCCGAGAGTTCTTCACGAATTTCTATCTATTGCCTTCCATTCGTGAGGTTTTCTTTCGAAGGAATTAACGATTTGCCCAACACGGCGCATCTGTTAAATATCCACTGTTAACGGAAGGGCGTCGTAGGAAGGATTTTATTTATTATTTTTTACTTATCAATGTTTATTTAGTTAAAAAAGAAAGCGTTGCCGTCTTAAAACAGATCGCGTTAAAATAGGCTTGACAGTAGACGTGTTAACAAGCGGACGGTTAACTGATGAAAGTTTCGTTCGCGATTTTTACCGAAAGTAGAATAATTTGGTTTCTTTTTAGTATAATACTGTTTGTTCTACAATGGTAAAAGTAGATTTCAAAAGCTGTTGCTAATTGTCTGTTATACGTGTGATGCGTCATTTTGTAACTCTTCAAGCGCTCTTTAATATTCCCGGAGACAGTGCACGCGTTGCATGGTTCCTCGGTCGCACGTCGCGTTCATTAAAATACAACGCGCTTGAGAAACGGCACGGAGGGGATCGACTCCTACGAATACGTCTCGGTATTAATTAGGATCGTGCGAGTTTGTTAAACGATCCGCCCGGATAAAGGAGATTGCGACGATCGTCCACGCGAATCCGTATTGCGCGGATGAAAATATGTGAAAGTTCGCATCGCGCGAATTCGCGACTACGAACGGAGTCGAAGATTTGCGAGAAGATCAAACTGCCGACGCGTCCCACGTTTCCGTCCGTTTAGTTTCCTTTTTCCGTTCGAGGATGAGCTCGCATTCGATTCAGAGCCGGCTTCGATCGCGCACGATGAAAACGTTGGGTTGACATGTGCTTCTGATGGAAATGGAGCTTTAGGTCTCTGTTAGGCTTTTCGCAAAATTTCCAGACAGATGGCCCCCTCGATAACGAGCTGTGTTTTTGCGAGAATCATCCATGGGTGGTGTAACCTCTCGTCGCTTTATCACGAACCCCGAATTTTCTTGCCGTAATCCAAATTAATCGGCGTAACGACAAATTTCATCGACCTTTCCCTTTTAGACCGTAAACGTGATGCCACTCGACCGTGGCCGCGGCGGGCCTTAATTCAAATCGACGGTCGCCATTGAACCGCGAAAAGGAACGATGGATCGGTTATGACGCGACGCGACATTCTCCGGAATTCTGTAATCCCTGGAAACGGGGACTCGTGTTCCGCACCATACAGAACCGAAAAGAATAATCGACAGTCCGTTGCGCAGTCCTATTCGTTGACATTACCGCTAAGAACCATAGCAAAAATTCGCGTACCTGACAACCAATCAGACTTTAGTCCATTGTCTTCCCGTCGCTAGAACGGCCGCTGTCGAAAATAGCCGCGCAATTATCGCGAAAGATTCGTAAAGTTTGCAAAGAGTTGCGCGTAAGGTGGTTGTTTGCGGTGGGCATGGTTAGGCAATTCGTAGCATGCACTTGAGATGCTGCGGTTTCGGTCGATGCCGCGTTTCAGCGGTGCGTCGCGTCGCGTCGTGCCGCGGCGGGGTCTTAATAACGAGACGGTAAGGTAGTTAGTCGTTTATTATCCCGATTGCATAATGAGCGGAGAAGCGCGCCTCGCCTTCCAACGCGTTAACGATTCGGGGTGGTGCTCCGACTCAGAAACAGAAACTTCATTCCTGCAGTTAGGAGAAACACTCGCGACTACTCGAGCGAGTATCTATTATATAAAATCGAATGGGTTTCGAGGAACAAGGAGCGTTGCGAAACTTCGGCGACAAAGCTCTCGGTTTGAAACGTTCGAAACTTTTGTTTAGGAAACCGCTTTGTACAGCTTTCCCTTATTCAAAAACACGAGGAGGCGGTTGCAACCAGTTTAGATTTTTCTTTTGTAGACAGTGTAAACTCGACTTCGTAATCGACAAATATGCGCGAGTCGTGTCGGAGGATGAAACCTATTCGATTGTGAACCGTTCAATTAGAAGTGTTAATGGATCGCGTTAGTCTGGCATCGGTAAGCGTGCTAATCGGGAACGAGCCTCTAAATATGGTTGCGAGAGAAGATCTGCCAGTGAAAACTGTTACGTTCGATAGGTCTGGGTTACGGGGACATCGATCGCCTTACGCGTCGAGCCCGAGAAAAGTCTCGCTCGCGGTTTCTACTTCGCAATGTCAGCTGAATCGTTGCGACCGAGAGAAACAGAAACGGCGAAAAAGTGGTTTGGCAAAACGCAGAGGTCGGATCGAACTTCGGGCCCGCCTGGGTCCCATCGGGCTCGTCGCTTTCATGAACGGAGCCTCGAATCTTGCCGCAATCGTAACCGCCATCGATTCTGCTCGGAGCAAAGTCAACAGCGATTGCTTCGTTAGAAAGAGGAGGCGTTCGCGATAGTCGTCCACTTTACTCCAGCGCATCGTACGCTATTTGACCGTAGCTGAAATTCTTAGATAATCGTTTGTTTGAAACTTTGCGTGGCATCTAAGAGGATCACCGTCATCGATAAAAGAGACGGAACGGATTTTGGAATTGAAACGATGTCGGAGTCGACAGTTTATTCGCCTGGCGCGAACGTCTCGTTCGGAGACGGAAAACGGATCGTCCGCGGCGAAAGCATGCCTTGTAACGAGCATTTCTATAGAGAGCGGCGCGGATACCCTATCCACGGCAATTTGTCAATGCGACGAAAGCCGAGTTCGCACATACTAGTAAAGATCGTCGATACCTGCGTCCCGTCCTGCCGATGGCAACGCTTTTCTCCGGGGACTCGAGGATCGATCATTTCCTCGACGAATTGCGACAACGTTTAAATTGTGTTTCGCAATTTGCCGAGACTCAGCTGTCCCACGTTCGCGAACGCCGCAAGGGTCAAGCCGCCGAAGAACTGAGAGGATTTTGCGAATTGTTTACCCGATTCGTCTTCGTCGCCGGATTAGCCTAGTTGCTGCTATCTCCTGGCTCGAAGTTCCGAGCAGCGACATCGTTTCGTTTCGTCGATTGCAACGTCAGATTATCCTAACTGTCGATATTGCCCGACGGGTCGAAGGTTCAAGTTACGGAGTAAACGTTGAAATTGGGGCAATTTCGATTGGACGCTATAAAATTAATTACCCGGTTGCCTTTTATTTCCCGGAGGTCTGAGTCGGTTGGCATAAAAGGCTAATTTACAAATGACTAACGTTATCGAAGAAAGGAATAACTTTCTATTTCTCTGGCTGCTATAAAAGGAGTCTAAATGTTTGACATTTAGGTAAATACTAGCGGAAACATCGAAATAATTAATTCTATTGGTAATTAATGCAAGGGTTTTGCAACCGAAATAATAAAAGTGGAAAGATACTCTTTTTCACAATTTCCGACTAGAAAGTCGAGGTCGCTCCCGTCCTTGAAAGTAATCGACAACATCGTTAGATAAGTATGGTAACGGTCAGATGTCAAACACTTTGTTTCGTCCCCGATAGGTTCGTTGCCGAAACGTTTAAGGTTGCAAAACGGCATATTAAAAAGGCACCTTAACTCGCCGAGCGATTTCTGCGTAACCCGTGGCTCGGCCTCGACTCGCGACCATAAATCAAAAATCCTGGCTCTCTCGCTCCCAGCTAGCGACTCCTTCGTCGTAGGTAAGCTACGCGGACGCATCTTCGAGAGACTGTGACGGCAGTCGCTCGAAAACGAGTAAACCCTCGAGGCGGGTATTACAACACCGGGATTTCAATTTTTCCTATTCCACGCGTTGCGCCACTAATTTTTATAAAACGCAAATATTTCTCGCACTCTCGCGCCTAAGTGCTGCGCCTATCTGCGTGCTTCTATTGACTCGCGTCCTTTTCCGAGCAATGTCGCTTGAATGGATCCGGATGATACGCGACCTTGACGTAAATCGACGCTCGTGTTCTGATTACATTGCTACTAGATCATCGACCTCTGTGCGCTTCTCGAGATGATTTTCTTCCTGGTCAAAATAAAGTAATTATATTGTCCATACTTGTGGGCAACGAATAACGGCGAATTGATAGCACAGAGTTTTTCTAGCTTATTTAGAACTTAAGAAATCCTGTGCCGAGTGTCGCGGGCAACGCGTGGTCTTTGTGAAAATTCATACTTTCTACTGTTTATTCAACGCGCGAGGCGTCGACCATATAAGAATCGTTGAAAGCAGAAGTGGTGTAAGTCAACGTAAGTCAATGAAGTTTCGTCGTAGTTAATGAACGATGAAGTGGAAGTTCTGTAAAAGCGACGATACAAAAATTGTTGCAACTCTTACAAGCCATTTTCGAGCTTTAACTTCGTATAATAAAAAGAAATGAAGCGAGATATTAAATTAAATATAATTTAATACTATTATATCAATTGAGTAGAGAATTAACTTAACGATTTTGCTTTAAACGGGTCATGCGAACTTCGTAGTAATAAACGTGCAGTTATAACGCGCATAATTACCTTTGCTAATATGCATATTTACAGCTGGTGCACTTATTAGACGCACACAAATATCCTCATTCTATTAATGTGCTAAGAGTCGTGTCCGCGTCATACGGATCTGCGTAATGTGTGTTCTCGCCGCGGGCCAGAGCGGAATCCTCTTCCTTGCGTTCGGAAGCGTTCCGCTCGTCTGTTTGTTCGCTTTCTTCGGTCTCTAAAAGGAGCCGCCGTTTCTCGCTTTGCTCTGACAGATTCTCACGGTTGTTTTCCATCGACCACACGAATTTACAACCATTTGCCGCGGTGTAGAAAACCCGGGCGCTTTCACGAACCGTCACACGAATCCTCTAAAACCGAACTATCCAATGGAATCGATCACCGCGATTACCGAGACACGAACCCGAGGTCCGCAACGGGAGTGCAGTAGTCGCGTTTAGGATGCCGTCATCTCTTGCTCTTACTTTTACCGCAAATTCTCAGAGCAATTCTATTGACAGCGCTGGTGAGACCTTGCCACGCGTCGATCACGATCACTCTTTCCGAAGGAGATTAACGCAACCGCGCGCGATCGATCGCTTTCTCCGCTTTGTAATGAGATAACGCTCGGCGCCAGCAATTAACTTATTAAAAATTACACAGCCGTTACGAAATGCAAGCGCGTTTTAGAAGAACCTGTGCGCCGCGGCGAAGTCCGCGGATTACTAAAACCGAAAAATGTTTCCCCTTAAAACTCTCAGAACTTATCTTACAATTGGAGACTTTGTTTGCCGGATAATCGTACGCGTGCGGTTTCATTTTCACTCGCGGATCGCGAGGGAAGCCGACACGATGTCGATAGGAAGGAAATCGAAACGAGTCTCAAAGGATTCCGCGATTGTCCTGCGAACGCTAAGTGAAATATTCGTCGACGTCGCTTTCTCCCAGCGATTCTTTTCCTCCGATCGTCGCGGGAAGTCGGTGTTCCGATTTTCGAGAGAGGGCACGCGGGGTCAAATTGCGAAAAGACTCACCTCGCTGCGAAGAAAATCCTTTCGACGAGAGACGAAGACGAGGTCGATCTTCCCTCGCGATTCGACCGGAAGATTCGCGTCGTGCGCACGCTTGTGAGAAAGGTGAGAGTGAATAGCTGGGAGCATCTTCATTCAAGCTTATATAGGTATTGTACCCCCTTTCCTTAGCCAGTCTGTAGAAAGACCGTGCCATCACCGTCGTCCGTCGTCCGTCGTAATTGTATCATCAACGCCAGGTCCAAAGAACGTCGGAGGAAAAAATCGCGGTCGAAACGGCGCCGCTCGGCGCCAGAATTCGATTTCCTGGATCGGTCGGTTCGTAACTATTAATTCCTTCCATTAACAGGCAAAAATCTTTCCATTACAAGAACAATTATAAATTATATATACAACGAGATCCTTGCAGTGGCTTTAATGGATTGGTACAAAAAACTGATTGAATAAACTAAATAAATGTAAGTACTACAAAAGTCAAAAAAGTCACTACGGGAAACCATTATAGGAAATTAGGAAAACATTATAGGACATTACAGGAAAATAGAAAGAAGAATGCCAAAATTATTCGAATACTTTTAAAGACGGAGTTAAGATTTTTAGATGGCAACTATGGAGGCAGAGGCAAAGTCAGTGAAGTGCGATACAGAATTCGTAAAGGTACACATACGAATGATACTATAGGCAAGATACTATTCCAAAAGGATGGTTCTAAAAATGAGAACTTTACGTAGTGTTCTATGTATTACATTGAAGTGAACGTATGAAAGAATGGAAAAGGATTGAGGATTTTATATTGAACTCGCTCAATGGAGCATTGGAGGCTTACTTGATGACCAAACGACACTTCCATATTCCACAATCATACTTTGTTTATTTATCTCTATTTTTGTTTATATTCAAAAGCGTGGGTACATTTCGCATGGTTCGTTAAAAAGGAATAGCCAAGAGCGGTCCGAAGGGGGGATTTAAGGCAAATGTTGCGCAACGATCCGTTAAATCAAGGTTTCCCTGCTCTCCTTCTCCCTTTTCTAAGATCTTCAGGCACAGTATCTTTCGAAGGTATAATAGGATCACCGATAATAATACTAATAATAAATAATAATGAACTACATTGATTTCTTTATGGATTACAAGTGTTCTATCTCCTCATACTTCACGTACCATACAATAAAATACAATAGAAACAGAAAAATGAAACAAGAAAATAAAATAAAATACAGTACAGTCGAATAAAATACGATAAATTAAATTGAAATAGATTACAATAATTTATACAACGAGATGATCGTACCATATCGTAAACTATGAACTGCTATCGGGCAACGCGTCGAATAGGTCAACTTGAAATTACGCGATCGGAGTAATTAAAAATTGAAATTTCCAACTTCCTGCAAGAATTTAAAAATTCAGAAGATACATTCCTGTCCTACCATTGCGCAACGAACAATTAATACCCCAATTGTTTGCGGCGACAGTAACAGATGGATTCGGAGGAAAGAATTATCGTGCTTTCTTAAAAATGAAGTCTCGCTTCGTTTCCTGGTCGCTTAAAATGGCCGGAGGATAAAACAAGGGGCGAAGTAGCGTTAGCGAATAACGTAATTTATGGTCGTCTCGTATTTTCGCGTGGACGAACCGGCAAAGACGACAGAAACCGTCGGAATCACGTTCGACGATAATGAAGATGTTCGAGCGCGTACGAGACGCAAGTTTCGTCATTGCCACCCTTAAAAGGAATGACAATACTTTTTCCGGTGGGGATTTTACGATATCCCGATTCGCGAAAGGAACAGTACTCCCGAGGATTCGTAATTCTTAACTAGATAGCCGTTTTCGACGACAGTAGTCGACAGTACATATATTGACGATGCATGTATGCATACCATGTGTAATCTTGATTAAATTATATATCTTTAAAAACGTTGTATTTGAACAAATTACGAAGAAAATCAAACATATACAGTATAATTATACTGACATAAATATTCTTCGAAGAAATTGCAACAGCTAACTGGGTTAATAGTGATGCAAGGATCGTTTGTCAATTTTTGTATTAAAAACGCTGCATCATATCGTTATCCTTCGTACGCATAATTTTTCCCGCAATCAACTTGTAACGGAGGTCTTAAATATCCTGTATTCAAGGGATAAGTTTACAGTTTCTCGTCTGATCCTAAGGCCAACGCTGCAGTTTCGCGAGGGAGGATGAAGTGGAAAGAAAAGTTGCAGCTGCGTCGGTGCCGTACAATTGTCCCATAGAACGAACGGATTCAGCAGAAACTTGCTGAAACTTTCATCACCCACACCCTTTTAAATCTATATAGTTTTCGGGTCGACGATAATCGAGTAACAACAGTTGAAAAGAAGCGATCCCGAAAGTTCGCTTCAGCTTCTCGATTATAGAATTCGAAACTTATACTTGATCCTAGATCAATTCGTTCTTTTTTTCCAACGATCTCTCTCTCTCTCTCTGTAGATTCTTCTAAATCGTTTTTACCGTTTCGCGACAACCGGAGAAAGAACGGCAATCCCTCTTCGCTTTATTAAAAGCGGCGAAAGCTCCCTAAAACTCAATTCTTCAACCGTCCGTCGACGTGACCGATTGTCCCGAACAAATGGAAAACTCTGACAAGGATCGTGACAAACAGACTTCGTGAGTGGCAATAAAAATCTCCGCTTGTGAAATAGCGTAGTATAGTCTGAAACGCAGTAATTACGGAGCGGTCATATTAGACGGATTAATGAGAAAATAACAGGGAATTAAGCCATTTATTCTGCGAGTTTCGGTGTTGTGTGTCGAACGAGAAACGCTAAGGAGCGAACGTTTCCGTAAAAATGAAATATACGGCGGTTACGCGTTTCCAAAGATGATGTTTAGACGTCGATGGGCTTCGAGCAAAGAGAAACGGGATTTCTTGCGTAGGAACCTTTGTTGATGAACCAGCGCGAGCCAAGGAAACCGGAGCGCGGTTTTCGCGTGGGCGGCGGAATATTTTTGTGAGTTCGACCGTTCTTTTGGGTGGCGACGAATAGAAGAGCCCCAGAACGAAATGACCTTTGGAAACGTAAACGGCGAAGAGAAGACGTTGAGAGAAAGTCGCGCGGCGGAATAGCTTCTGCGATTGTACCGTGCCTCCGGTTAAGTTTAATACTACACATTTCAATAGTATTGCATAAAACCAAGGATCTAGGCACCGCGGGGACACGAAACCAATGAAGTGCTCGATTCCTTCATGTTTTCGGCGAGCAACACGCGCCGCATCGCGTTCTAGGGAAATCGGTCCTTGCGAATTCGATACGTTCGATGATCGTGCGACTCGAATAACGCTTACATCACAGAGGTTGCGCGATGGGCAGATATTTTGGAAACGAGCGGGAAAACGATGGATCGAACAACAAAGGATAGGAACCGGTTGGTAAGGGAGAGATCTGGCTTCGACGCGGTGGAATTGCTCCGGAGTACTGGTGCCACCTGCACGGACAGCCGCGAACTAGCCATCCTAATTAAAATGTACGCGATCGATTCAGCCGCCTTTCCTGTCCCGTTCCCGAATCGCATCGCCGCGGTTCGATATCCGATTTTCTTTAATTTCATCGCGTCCCGTTTCTCCTCTCTGTGACCGTGCAATCGCTTTCAGCTATTTCGAAATTTGCAAATCCTGAGTGCGCAAAGAGCGTTCATTAGCGTCCGAGTAATTGGTAGTAGCGACGAAATAACATTGACGAGGACGCTCGTTATTCGTTCGCGAAAATTATTAGGATGTTATTCGACGTGATTCAACGACGAGACGATCTACTTCGAAATTAGTATCACGCTCGGGTTAAGGATGCTTAATTATTACCTAACTACTACGAACGCTCGCTAACTTTTACCGTAATAACATCCGCAGGCTGCATATTCCTCCTCCCCTTTTCCAGTGCCTCGTCTTCCTCGTAATTTTTCGAACGTTCCTTCTAATGACTGTTCCGGACGCTCTGTGTCCGGCAATCTGGAAACTTTCCATGGTTCTGGTCAGTCGGAGGTGCATACTAATGACAATCCAGAGGATTACATTTGAGAATCCGAGAAAATTTTATTATGCCCGGGTAATGAAAACTAGAAACAGTTACGGCATCGCCATTTTGTCGGCGATGTAAATTAAAATGTACTTTTGTGTATCCCGCGGGACGTGCACAATGTTTGACACAGATTTCCTACGAACTTGTTTTGTTTATTCAGGCAAAAATAGCACGAAAACAGCTCCGGGTTTTTTTGGGCGAAAAGAGACGCAATTTTTTCAAACACGCTTTCCCAACGTAGGCGTTGAGATCGACGTGGGCGTTAAAGTTTCAGTGTCTCGTTATTTTCTTTTCCTTGCGTGCAATCTACCTTTTCAAAACATACAAAAATTGCGGGCGTAGGTTTCCTTTTACCATAACGGAGGCGTTAAACGAAGGAGCTTGGTAAACGATGACGTGCTCCCGAAAAGGTTGGAAAGCTGTGCTTTAAGAGCGCGACATGATTAAAGTTTCAGATCGGAACGTTTATTTCGACATCTACGTGCTATATTTATTACGATCGATGCATGATTGCGACGTCTCGCGGCGCGGTTAGCGTTTCAAAACGATGCGGAATTGAATTCTGCGGGGATGCGCGGTCGTTCACTTGCAAAAATGATTTCAAAAGTGGTCGCTACCGTCCACCATATTCAATCGAATGCCACGAAGAGTGTCCATAAAAAGTTGCAACTACAACCTTCATTACCTCGAAAAGAGGACATCATAACGACTGTCCTCCCCTCAGCAGGAAGTATTCGATCAAACGAATATTCGACCTTTTAATCTATCATAAAACTGGATCAAGTGTACTTGAATTTCTTTCTTAATCTTAAAAGGCGACAGTCTACTGTACAAACGAAAATATAAAAAATGCGTTTCGTAGATTTCGATAACTTGTATATATACTGAAAGTTTCATCGAAATCCATTGACGTTATTATGAGTTACAAACAACTGAAAATCATGGAAATCTCAGTTATTACGGATTTTAACAAAGAGCGGCTAATTATTACATCTTTCAGTAGCTTCAGCTTGACGATGTATGTTGAAAGGTATTAAAATACTTTATAATAGGGTTTATACATAACTACAGTAAAACCTCGATGATCCGAATTAACGGAGTGATATGAATACTAGGCTAATAGAGCAGTTACTTAGTCAGACTTAATCATGACTGATTTACACAGTGAATCGCTCTACATATGGGATGTTTTAGGTTGAGCTGGTTACATATGAATCATATTTGAATAGTGAAGGCTATTCTGATATTGAAGGATGATCTGTACATGCTATTGATCCGCCAAATTTTTATGTCGCATGAAAATAGATCGAACTGCTTTCGGGACGTTAATCAACGAATATATGCGACGTAAAAGATTGATTTTTAACTTGGCAATGTCTGATTCGGTAAAAACGCCTCGCGCGACAGTCGCCCGAGTTTTGGGAATCCGCAAGGGACTAGCCGCAAACTCTGCGATGATCCATTAATCATTCGATGCTCCTGGTCGCAGTTCCTTAATGGGTTAACCGGCTGCCGGCGGTGAGATTGCATACTTACGCCTCCACCTAGAAACTTGGGATTATCAATTAAAGGGGATTCTGCGCGTGGGCGGTGCTGCGACACGACCACGTGCGCATAGATAGGCATTAACACCAATACAGGTAGGAGGAGCGAGAGAGAGAGAGAGAGAGAGAGAGAGAGAGAGAGAGAGAGAGAGAGAGAAAGAGAACCGCAGCAGCGATTCGCGTAGACTCGTCGGCCGGTTTCAGGTTCGCCGCGATGAGAATCGGAAACATGATCTATCGACGATAAACGGGCACGCGCGGCGCCTGCCATTTCGCGGCGTACACACGAATAATAAAGGTAAACGATAACGATGTCCCGCGGGAAATTAACGAGTCTATATGCGCGTAAGCGGATCCCAGTCGCTAATTAATTTTAATTGGCTCGGAGCTACTCGCGTCCGGCTCAGTCGGATTTGTTCGCGACAAGATCGCTTTGTTAAGGCTTCCCCAACAACCGATAACTCGAAACGATCTTTCGGCTGGTTCGACTAAAGGGATCATTAATCTGCGAGGCGTGTTGATTACTGCCATAAACAATTTAGTATGCTGAAAATATGTTTCTGTTCGACCCAATGAAAATCCTGCAGAATTTGCGCCAGTACTTTGTTATTTTATCGGTCCCTCTTTTATATTTGTAAGTTAAACGATATTTGCGTTCGTATTATTTATTCATAACTCTTGCAATTTTCGATATAATTTAATATCTATAAATATTTGTAATATTGCTTCAAACTTGTATAAATGCACGTACAAAATCGACTGAGTCTAATGATTCGTACACTAGTGAATTTCGTTGAAGGGAACATTTGTCTACGAGACGCATTGATTACTGGCACAAGCAACTTAGAATACAGAAAATTTGTTCCTCGTCTATCTCGATGAAAAACCTACATTTTTTAGTCGTTGTTAAGTCGTTGTTATTTCGTCGAATCTTCTTTCACGTTAGTAGATCAAGTGGTGGTCACGTTCGTAAAATGCATATTTATTTATTCACAACTCTTACAATTTTCAATCCAACGTCCTATAAAAATGTGTCACATTGCTCCAAATCTGCATCGATGCACGTGGGAAGGTGGGTAGGCTCGATGATATCCTTTCAATTAATTTCGAAACGTTACAGTGGAGTATCTCGTTAAACGAAAGAAGCTGCCCGCGTCAATATTATAAAATTTAGTCTTGCTGCACACCGCGGTGCATTTTCAAGGGTTTCGAGATAGACAGAGACGAGCGGCGCGGATGGCTGCAACACG
The DNA here is from genome assembly GCF_028453695.1 of Augochlora pura. Classification (NCBI taxonomy): domain Eukaryota; kingdom Metazoa; phylum Arthropoda; class Insecta; order Hymenoptera; family Halictidae; genus Augochlora; species Augochlora pura. The sequence goes on from NC_135778.1 coordinate 9,600,062, forward strand.
ATCCTTGCTAGCGCCGTCGGTGCAACGCGGCTGGCAAACATTGCGTAACAAACGACACATCGAGGCAACGATCGCAAACGAGATGAGGCGAAATTTGAACGGTAGAAAGTCGAGAGGTTTGAGTCTATATAATTACGAGTAATTGCCAGCCGCAGCTAGGACCGTGCACAAATACGGGGAACAACGTGGCTGCAGTCGACCATGCGTTCCGATCGCGGTAGCCTCACAGAAATTATGCGGTTCGAGACGAAACCGTCCGCCGAAGTACAAACATCTTTCCCGTTCCGGGAACACGGAGTTTCAAACAGTCGGAGAGCATGTGCGCCGTCTGCAACTTCGCGGAATCGTCACGAACAATCGATCCCTAATAGCTCGATGCTTTTCTAATTACCGAAGGAATCGCATGTCAAATCAAACAAGCACACGTTGTATGAATATTTCAATGGTTCGTATGGTTTGGAATGGTAATTTAACAACCGAAATACACGCAGTTGAACGTAATCGTGAGGCAATCGTAGGCTGGAAAAATTGTGGAGGAAGATTGATTTCAGAGAGCGCTCCAAAACAATGGTCACTAGCGGATGATGCTCACAGAAGTTGTTAGGACTGTTCTTTTGTATTCGACTGGATCGAAGAGTAGATCGACTAGTCGTACATTGTGGTCTGTTCTCGATTAAAATCGAAAACTCGCTGTTTGATTCTAAACTGATTGTTTGACGATGTCATCGATTGATGAGTAAACTGTACAGGTTGAAACATTAATTTCCGACAAAATCGATAATAGCTATGTTACAATTAAATATATTTGACAAGTGTTAAATAGTATTTCTTATAGTTTAACTATGAAGAATTTCAACAAAAGCGTGAATAATTTTTGTTCATAGTTAAGAGATATCTTTCTCAAGAAATGTATTTAAAAAGAAATGGCTCGCGATAATCTGTTCTGTTCGTCGCGTTTCTGTCGTAATTTGTATTTTGAGAGAAATCTACACATCGACAAAACGATTGCAAGAAAGATCAATGGAAATTTTTCTTGTTTGCAACGATGTGAAGTATGCGCGCCGGGATAGGCTGCGGAACGATAGATTGAGCCGATTGTTCGCTGTTCTCCGAGTAGGAACGAAGACAAGACGGGGGCAAATCTAGTGAGGCTAGGTCGCGGCGAAAAGAATAGCGAATCGCTCTCGTCGATCTGTTTTGTCGCGTAAAACAAAAGCGGCCGAACTTCCGTTGATACAGAGACTGCGACTAGAAACGATCTTATGGTCTTAAGCCACCGATTTCGTCGCTTTCCTGAGACCGTGACAGCCGAGAAGCCAAGAAGCCAAGAAGCCAAGGAGCCAAGGACCCGCGAAGCCAACAAGCGCGCTATAGTCCGACATATACGTATAGTTCGACTTCCGTATCGGTTTCCGATAGAGCACCTCGAGAATGCCGCGTAATTTGTCGGAGACCGACAGAAAGAAGAACCAATTCGATAAGGTGGAACGGGTTCATTTATTGTCCTTAATGAAGCAGTATGCCCCGCAGTTGGACAAGAGCACTTCGACGCTAGCTCGGAGAAAAATCTGGACCACCATCGAAAACGAGTTCAGAAAGATGGTATTTACGCGGAAAACATCCGCTCAATTGAAGAAGTACTGGCAGAACTACAAGTACCACTGCAAGAAGGCCAAGGAGCTTGAAAAGGTACGCGTCCACCACGAATTATTCGCTCGCTCTAAAAACCTTTTCCTTGGCCAAGCAAACTTCCAATTGATCTGACAGGTCCGTCGCGTCGGATCCTGAAAATAGCGCTGCTTCAAATTAAGAGTCCCTTATGTTCGTCCGAATAAACGCTCGTTCCGAGTGAAGTTTTCTTTCATTTTCCATTTAGATCAAAGGGGTTCCAGTTTTTAATAAGATTATGTTCTTAGTTCTATCGGACTTCAATATTATGGTTAACTTCACTACTTAGCAACGAGTTCCGACCGCAGATATCGACGACGCCTCGCTAAAATGCAATTCCATTTTATTTCGAGGATCCAACATAAATATAAAGTTTCAAATATAAAATTCCATCAAATTTCATGTTCTTGAGTTAAATGCGAATTATTGCAGGACTCCGAATGGAATCGACACCGAGTTCAGGTTGAGAGTCAGCCCGCATCCAAGTTCTCGGAAATCCAGCACAGTTCAGAGCCGCCGTCAGAAACGAAGGACTCGCCCAGCGAAACTCAAGAAAATGGACGTTCGTCGTTAGACGTAATCGGTATCTTGATCCTTATTTCTAGACTGTTCGACGTTTCACGATAATTTGCGCGGTAGGACGTCGGGAATTCAAGAAAATGGGACTCGTAAGAAGTTATGGTATCATAAAAATATAGCGGTAAAGCGAACGTCTACGTTCGATGGAAAGCGAATTTAATGCGCGTACTTCCGCATTACGAGTTTGCCATATTTTTGTGCCTCACGATGACCATACGGTTTGGCATTTTCGAAAATAATTGCAGCAAAAATTTGGAGGGATTCTAGCATATATTGCTGCACATGTACTGTGACGTAGTAATAATTGACGCAGCTACATTATCGGATCGAGACGTTAAATTGAACTTGAGATCAATTCGTAATTATAGTGAAACGTTGAAAGTACGCGTGTGAATTATTTAAAATCTGTATGGAGATTGGTTTGGAAATGATGTTAATCCCACGAGTAAATATTGAAATGCTTACGTTCGGTTTGGAGATCTCTCGTGCGTAAAGATGGAGAAAGAGGAGGCAGACACAGCGTCCAGCAATCACGGTAGTCCTGAGAGAAAAGAGCCGGACGAAAAAAAGGAGATTTCTGGAGTAGACTACCCGACGGATTGCAAAACGAGGAATCGCATCGTGGTGTCCAGTGCGAACATTTCGGACAACAGCGTGACCGTGTCGGTCCTCTATCCTGACGCTAACGATCGCTCTTCGAAAGATGAATCACACTCGTGTTCAAGTAAGAAACGGTTTCTAGTTACCGTAGAAAACGAATGGTCGGGTACGGGAATTTACCGACGCGTTCTCTCTTCGGATTTCAGCGGACGTTTTATGGCAGTCGCGAGAACAGAGGTGCACCTGCGAGGCCTCTTCCGACTCTCAAAACGCAAGCAAGGGTCAGCAAACAGATTGTTAGTTTCGCACGAGGGGGACGTTAGTTTGTAGTTTTCCAAATGTGTGCGCCGAGGACACTTAAGGGACATTAACTCTGCAATGTTACTCGGCTCCCTGGGTTATGAATCGTTATACTGGGACCATCCCGGAAACCCCGTAAAACGCCGCTAAAATACGCTAGTAGAATATATGGCGGCGAGATCGAAATTTTCTGAAACGGTCGAAGAAACGTCTCGCCGCCAATTTGTCTCCGTTCTCTGAACCTTGTAATGGAAACGGGCGACAATTTTAGAGAAGAGGCATCGAGGCACCGTTGCAGAGTTATAATTTCAATTTTCAGTTTTCTATTTTTAATTTAAGTTCTTAAGATTCGGAAACTGCATGCGCAAACATTCGGGAAGTTTGATAATAGGGACAGTTTAAAGGGAGGGCGTTGTGGAAAAAGAAAGTTTGGGAAGGATCGGGCGAGCTGTCCGTCGCTCGGAGGCGTGGCGGGCTTAAGAGAAAAGTTCGAGAAGCGGTGTTGCGTACAACGACAATTCTTTTCGAGTAGGTAACGAAGAGCGTGAGTCGTCGAGGCACAGGCTACGCCCCGACGAGCTCGTAAGAAGACTTCTTCCCACGTCCGTCACCGTCGAGAACGGAGAGAGCAGTACAGCTGTTGTTCCGACGAAACGGGACGTCGTCGACAGGAACGAATCGCTCGGGTCGAAGATTTTCGTTACCAACTATCCAAACCAGCTGAAACACAGGCTGTTACTGCAGCATCTCGAAGTTCGTTGATCGGAAGCACACTTATCGGATTACGCTACTTTTTCTCTGAAACGCTGAACAGTTGTTAACGTGTTTCCAATTCTCTATTTAAATATTTGTAAATACATTTACCTTCGGTTAGCTTCCTCTTCATTCAGATTGTCCGCCATCTGTTGCTGCAATCGGCTTTTCTCTAAATTCTCAAAGTGGTGTAATTGTTAATCCCTTGCACTACAATAACGAGTCAGACTCGTGACAAACATTTCTCACATAATTTAATAAATACGATTGCCAATCGTTTCTATTAAATCGAAACAAAATTTGAATCTTCCGTCATAAAAATCTGGGATTTAAAGTAAATTAAGACAATCCGCCAAACAAAAATCCTCTTGTTGCATCAAGCAAATTATTAAGGACGAACAAGTGCTAATCAACGCAGTTCTAAAAGTGCAAGGGGTTAAAGGTATCATTTCGGTGCGATACACTTTCAAAATCTGATTCTGTATTTTTCCTTCATTGCTACAATCGAGAACGGTATTTGACAATTTTATTTGCAACTTCGAATCATTTTTGAAATACGTTATTCGATTTAGAAGGTAACGACACAGATTGACCAGTAGAAATGAAAAGAATGGCGTCGCATCGGAATGATCCCTCGAAATACTGAAAAAGGATTGCTCTTGAGAGTAGAATTTTTCATTGCAGACGGAGGAGAAGCGTCTGAAGGTGAAGATCGCCGAGATGGGGGTTCAGGAGGTTCAGCTCAGGATAAAAGCAGTGCACGAGAATATGCGACGCACGGAGGAACTCCATCGATTAAATCTGGCACGCGCGGCAGCCGGAAACGTGAATTTTTAAAAGTCGAAAGCGAACGGTCCGTACGCTTCCGATAGCCGTACAGTCGACGTTGCACAGACGGTTTCGTTTCAGTAGTTTACATAATAAATAGGCTGCGGATTTCATGCGTTTATTAATCATCGCGAACTACACACAGTTACTATTAGTATACATACATTTTAGAAGCCCATCAGAAACTAATTAATAAGTTATTCACTAGTAGCTAATAAGAAAGCCATCTTCGAACAAGAGAATATTGAATATAACTTATTCGCGTTACGATCCAATAAAATTCGAAATTGGGCAAAGTTTGATAAGCTTTCTATTTCGTTCAGCCTCTGATAAAGGCCTTAATCGAGCGTACAAATTTTTCGAATCGCATTAATTCAAATTGGCTCATAAAACTTTTGAATTGCTTAAGCATTCGAAGTCTAATCACGGCTTCGTTAAAGAGTAATTTGTTGCAAATTAACGAAACTTTCGTTTCGTACTGTTCGGCGCTGTTTGGGCAGTTCGTTTTGCAAGTCGACGTTCAGGGACGCTCGAGGGATCGTTTGGCTCGGATTTTGGATCGAATGGGGTACGGAAAGAAGAACGTATCGGGTGAGTGTGCTTCAAGTTATTTTTATTAATCACCACCGGTTATCGTGTGTTACGACGTCGTCGTCATTTAGAAAAAACGCATGGAACCATACAAAATAACAATGCGCTTAGATTTTCGTGGTAACCGAGCAACATTTCAAAGTCGCGTATCGATTTTACTTCTTCGCGCGTTTCCGTCGTTGATCGATCGTGATCGCCGGATCATCGACGGACCCGTGAATCGTCAACGAGCTACGGAACAGTAACGTTTATCACATAACAAGACTCTTATTCTTCATTTTTTTGTATTTTATTTTTATTGTGTGTCGCGGTTTCCTCATCCACCGTCATTCTCGTATTTGTCTTTTCCCAATTGCTCTTCGCGCGTTTATGGCTTTCGCCCCGTTACAATAATACACCGTATATTCCGTCCGGCCGTTTCTCCGTCGCGTTGTCTCGCAATAAGTGATTCTCCTCGTATTTAGTGATTGTTAATAATTATCACAGAAAGTTCGTAAAACAATGACCTTGACGTTTTTGTAAATTGTACACGTGTACCCATCGTGTGTATCATCATTGTCCGTTTCGTGTGCGTGTGCGTGTGCGTGTGCATACCCAAGTGTTTAGTTCCTCTGTACCTCTGTGTGTGTGTGTGTGTTTATATTCTTCGTGTACGCGTGTCTTGTTTCGAGAAGCGTCTTTTTTCCATTGCTATTCTCCTTCGTGAAGTTTCTCGCGCTTAGTTGCGTGTTTAGTCCAGCGAAAGGGTACAAGAAACGCGTTCCTTAGGCTGCGACTTAATCAGAGGTCGCGCGGCGACGGATTCGTTGCTGACGCGAGAACGGATTCTACGGCTTTCGAATTGACAACAAGAAACCAATTTCTACCAACGTCGGTGGCAAGCGACGAAATAATTCGTCGATGCATCGACCCACGGTCAAATAATTCATTCGACAGACACGTTCGCCGTCACGAAAACGTCGAAGATTCTGGTCCAAAGGAAAACTTGTGTAAAACTATTTCGGGCTCGACACGTTAGTAATCGACCATGGTCGTGTCGACAACGACTTGGCCGCCGAGGGACGTCGAATGAGGCCGCAGCATTATTAGACGGAAAAAACTTGTCACGATGCTGCTCGTAAGTAGAGTAACAGTAGATTAGCGTTTAGTATTTAGAACTAGGCGGTAATAACAGCGATGCGAGTAGCGATACAAGTATAACGATACGCATTAGAGTAGCCCCTTTAAATCTGTAGCATTTCAAGATATTTAGTGTTACGCTATAGTAGAACAGTTCCTTCGAACGTCATGCTCGCGACAAGGAGAGTTCTGTCTCTCCTTGAAAAATCGTCGTCGGTGCGTGAACGAGTGAAAAAGAGAGAGAGAGAGAGAGAGAGAGAGGGGGGGAGAGGGATAGACAGAGAATGTGAAATGGGAGGTAGGGACGAGAGTGAAAGCGACGGAAAATGGGAGTTATTTGGAATTCCTAGAGGTTTGAAGAAGGTCGGAAAGGGTGCGAGATAGCGAGGGAAAGAGAGGAAAAAAGGCCATCGGTACCCTGATTTTCGCATCGATCGTCCGAGACACGAGTTTTCGCTGGTTTCGATGCGAGAATCGCGCGGAGCCGTTTTCGCAAAGGCGATCGGTATCAAACTGTCTCTCTATCTCGAGGGTCGAATTCAATCCCGAACAGATTCCACCCGTTTCACGTCGGTCTGACATCTGTTCGCGTTTAGGAACATCCGAGGAGCTCGATCCGACGACAAGCTTGAAAGCAACGTTTCATCCTCGAGGGTAATCGGATCGAGACGAGAACAGACAGCGAGCGTCGTCTCGTTCGTTCGAAGGTCGTTCGAACAAAAAGTCACTTCGTTTTCTCATTACAGCAGTTCTTTTCCCGGTTTCATCGGCTAACAATAGCCCCTCGATTACGCAAACTCTGTTTCGCCCGTGGAAGTGCTCCTTAAATCGTTCATTCTTCGCGAACGGCTCGACTATAAAAATTAATGCACCTCCGAACGCTCGCCTCGTGAAAATCCGACGCGCCCCGGGATAGGGTCTTCTCCTCGATCTTCTCGATCTTTCTCCTCGGGTTATTAGCGATCCCCGCTTAGATATCGGACCAAGGTTCCCCTCCTTTTTCCTTCTTTCATCCTTTCCGTTCTCTTACCTTGTTTCCTGGAGCACTTTCTCCATCGAGTCTATATTGGGCTGTTACACGAAACGTCCGATTTTCAGCAGCGACACCGAACAAACGTAATTTCCTTCCTTTTTACATCCCCCGTAACCGGATCTCCCGAGTTTAAATAAAACGTACAGGACGCGGAAAGAGATCGAAAAGTTCTCGGACCTTCTGCAAAAGTCGAATTTCCATGGTCCAAAATGTAGGTAAACGATAATCGTTGCGAACCTAGTTTCTGTTTTCATGGTAGAACAGACCCGGGACAGTCTATGTAAGTAAATGAACCATCGAGTAAAAGGTTTGTAGAAAATCATCGGACATCTCTTGGACAACCAGGTACAAAGTTGAAGACAGGGTTATCGGGAAAAGAGGGAGACAGAGGGAGAGATAGATAAAGAGAGGACACTCTAGCTCGACGAAGCTTAATTACGAGAATTTTACACGGAAAGCACCTAGAAATCACGCTAAGCGGAATCGACCTCTTACCATTATTAATTCCCCTTGAAAATGTAAAAATTACTTAAAACAATTGTTAGTTCGCGTGACCCGCTTACATACGAGTATAAGTAAATGTAAATCGATTCGTCTCGATGAAGTGTCTCGAGTCGGGTTGTTGCGGCACGCAGTGTTGCGTACGCGGGGACGATCGATCGCGGATCGTCAGCGAAAACGATCATGCGCATCGTTGATTCTTCCTCTCGGATCGCGTCTGTAGGCTCGCAATGTAAATGAGCGAGCCGCGGAGTCTGCAATCACACCGCGATTTTCATTCGACTTCGCTCGACCGAGCACGAGAGCTCGCACGAGAACTTGCACGGTCTTTCCTTTGTAACGATTGTCGATCAATTTACTGGCCTCCCCTCTTATTTGTTCCATCAGAAACAGTTTCCTTATAATCCCCGATCATGTTCTCGGCAACAGCTTGAATCGTTAACGAGGGAACCTCGTTGATGGGCACAATTAAGTCTGAACCTACCGGGCATTGAAAGTAATTAACGCGCGTTGCTTCATAGAAACGAGAAGACTGGATTTATTTAGACTTTTCGTCATTTTAATTGCAACGAAAGCTTGTATGAAGGAGTTCACCTAATCATTTCTTTGCCCCTTGCCCTACAATATCGTGCCACAGAGTTATTCGAAAGGCATCAGCAGTGTGCATCAATTCTTTGTTATACAATACAGAAAATACAAAAAAGTCAAACGGAAGGAAGGGAAAGTAAAAGAAATAGATGTTATAATAAATAAGACGAGAACAGATTCCACTAAATGCGACGTCTTTTAGATCGAAATCAGATTCTACTCTTCCGTTGTCAATATTTAATTGTCAAAGGAAAGCTTCATAATACAATAACTATAGCTCCATATTTTTAACACTTAGATAATTAAAACTTTGAGACTGTTAATTCTGACTGGCACGGTAGGTTTAGCGTAAAGGTTTCGTTTCGCTATCGAAACGTAAACTGTTACTGTGCTGCGTAAAGCGTTGCCGATCGCTGTTGTAGGATTTGCGCGAGAATCGAGACCGATCTAAACGGAGAAGAAGAATCGGCGATGCGCGCGGCGCGAAATGGCGTTCCGGCGTTGGCCGAGGCATTGAACGACGACGATCCTCCGGCAACGATCGGAACAAATAGAAAAATAGAACGGCTTCTTTGTTTGGGAGCGTGATCTTCACGCGGCAGTCGAGCAAACTAAAAATTGCTTCAGCAGGATATCGAGTTGACTGCCAGTGAGAGGCGCGACAAGCCGGCTCGTGCTGTCAGCAGCGTCTGCCAGTCCGGCCAGCCAGCGTTCGCCTCCGTGATTCGTAATTCCGTTTTCAGTTTGCAGCTGGAAGCAAAGCTAATTCCATCTCGAAAGTTTCTCAGTGAGTTCTCTGAGTTTGCTAAACAACGCGAAAGGTCGTTAAAACTCTGTTCCAGCGAATCGGTGACTGGGACTCGTCGATCCTAACGTCGGCTGGTCGCCTGAGAGGACGAGTTTCGAAAGATCGTCGTGGTTTCGCGCTCTACCCGGACGTCCATCGGCATTTTCTATTACCGAGAATAGAGGATTCCGTTGAGCGACGGTCGTTCCACGACTAATCGATTTTTCCTCGCCGCTGTCGCGAATCTACGTCGACGGCAGGCACGGCATGGTGTGGCACACGAGTAATTGGGATAGGTTTTAGCCAACGTCTCCTTGATATCAAATTTATTTGGGAAATACGGCCCTTTAAATTTCTGCTGCAATTTTGTTTTGCCGACGATTGACTCGCTTAAGAATTTTTATCTCTGGAACGATTCGATCGATCGACTTGAAATCTTTTTTACCTTGAAGCAGCAGGTCCGGCCGATTGTATTGTATCAATCTTTGTCAACGTAAGACTGTTATAGGGAAACTGAGAGAAGATTTTATTTAGTGTTCGGCTGATCTACCGACCACTTCGCCAGCATCGGTTTTAAATGTGTGCTTTACAATTCAAAAGAATAAAATTCCTATAACAGCCCAGACCGTAACAAGAAAGACTTATGCTCAGCCGAGATCAAAATTCGCAAGTACGGTCAGCAAAAATAAGAATGTAGCGGAAGCCACAGATCGGTATTTCATGAACATTTTATAAGTCAGCGAAACGATGACTTAACCTCCAATTAATCCCTCGATTAATTACACTATGCCCGTCGTGGAATGACCCAGAATCTCTCGCACCCGTCGGATCGTGGATCGCGTCTGTACGAGTCGTCCTTGACGTCTTACGATCGACCTCTTGAAATGTCTCCTTAACATTGCTAACAAAGTTCTTCGATTATTGCTACTGTTCATCGGTGACGAACGTCACCGGTACCTCTTTGCCCCGTCCCGTTTCGTTCTCCAATCTCTTCGTTCGCCGAGACAACAACGTTCGATCGAGTATACAACTGGTTTCTTTCGGAGCCGCTTCCGTTTCTCGAGCGTCTCGGCGACCGCGGAGAACGTCGGCGTTCGAGTTGGAAAAATGTGCTCGAAAAGTAGTATTCCGCGCGCGTATCACAGGTACTTAAGTCGCACGCCCCTTCGCCGAAGCGGTGTTCCGCTTCCGTGGCAAAACACCTTCGTTTCTCGAGCACGCTTCAGCGTCTATCGAGCCACCGACGCGACGCGACGCGACGCGTCCACGCTTCGTATTATCTAATCGTAAACGGTACAACGTGTTTCTTATCGCTTCGATTTTCTTGCTAGAGATCGTAAGATAGACGAAGAAGAGTCTGGTTAGCTAACATTCGCTATTTAGGCGTACGAACAACGCGGAGGGATTCTTCCTCGGCTTTGTCGGGATCTTCCGCGCAACAGATAAAAAGAGAGAGGCCCTCGTGTCGCGCTTTTGATCGGGCGCAACAAGTGACTCGAAAATCTGGCAATGGTATGCAGGTATTTTGTCCGAGCGCCGCTCTCATCGACCGGCCGGGGAACACAAAGGTCGAGGGAATGCGAGACGGCGGGCTGGCGCCGCGCGTGGAAACGAAGGAATCGGCGGATCGAGGGTGTCGCGGGTGTAAACAGCCGAAAATCGACGTGCACGGGCGAGGCGGCCGATTTTACGAAAGAGCCCGCGGCAATTCTCTCTATTGACTCGATTGAAACCGAGCCGGATCAAATCGATGACGCTGGGTCAACGTTATCCCTTTGGTCGCAGCGGCACGTAAGCGACTGCAAAGCTTTGCCCCGGCCCCTGTACATTCATATGCGCGTCACATTCAAAATTTCACTATTGGTGAACGCAATCGGCGCAATCAATTTTTCTTTCGATACCTCGCACAGTGTGCTACCTTTTCACAAAAAGTTGGCCAAACTGTAATTTGCGGACTGTATAGCAGCGAATGTTGCTGTAGTGCATACGTTATATGAACACAATTCAGAACACGAAATGCTGTATGAAATTTTCAAATATCGTGCAGTATTGGTACATACTTTATACAATGTTGGTTGCTTAAAAATCAACAATTAGGCGTCATCCGAGAAAAGATAAAAGATGGCAACATCTTTAATGGACGATGTTCTTAATCGTTGTGAAGACTACTCAGTATGGATGTTATTAATATATTTTAAATTCGAATAAAATCCTATCCTTCTATCATCAATACTTAAACATTTATAAATAGCTTGGGATAAAACAAATATAAGAATGATCTGTTTGTCATAGGATTTTCCACTGACGTAGCTGTAAAAAAATCGTGGTGTAAGGGGTGAAAAAATCATTTCTAAAACACTTTACCATTAAAATATACGTATTACAATGCAAAGTATTTTGTAACAAATTATTTTGCCCATTTTTCGAATGTTAAATTAATGTTGAAGGTATTGAAATTAAGATCGCCGTGTTAGATTTTATATTTCGATTATATAATTATAGTTAAATATCCGAGAATTATTTAAATTATTACAATTACAAATTATAACGATTCAAATTAAATATCCGAAATTATGTAAATTATTATATACAAGAAAGTGTTAAATTTCGAAAACAGAAGAGTAGCGATTTCCATAAGAATCATACGAAGTTCTGAATCATGGTAACGATTTTGGAAAAAACAACAACCGCGCGTCGCCGCATCGTCATTCATCCTGCGACCCAATGGAAAGCTTTTTGAACTTTGATCAGTCGGATGACGGAATACCATATGTTTGGAACTGGAGTTCGAAGATTTTAGGTGACCGAAGCAAAGAATCAACGAATCTGCTTGGACGTGTTTCGCTTTGCGACGAGGGTTCTGCAAACTTCACGGAACGAAGAGCAATATTCGAGATTCGAGGGAAGATCCCGCGAATCGGCAATTTCGAAGCCCCCGGGCACACATTTTCCCGCCGCAGATGTTTACTCTCTGCTTACTCGTTCCCTTTCTTTCTCTCCCCGTGTCGCTTTATATCGCTCCACTGGAATTTACATAAGACCATCGACACGGAAAAGGTATTACGCGAGCGTTCCGCTGCCACGAGAACCATTTTCCTTCCAGGATCGAGGGCTGGCGACCTGTTCGAACCGCCGGCGGAGTTAATCTCCGGATGAAAATGTCGAATCCATCGCCGCGGTAAATACGGTAATGCCTCGTTTTCCGCCGCGTTGGCGTCATTATTTCATTCTTATTCAGTCTTTCTCGCGTCTCGTTAAACGACTGAATAAGATGGCGTGGCGCGATTCAATTTACCTCCAAACGATCTTGGGGAAAAGTGTATTAGACCGAGAACTGGCGGCCGCTAAACACGATCGATTTTGTCCCGTGCGAACGGGGCCAAATATTTATTATTCTATTTGAATATGTAAATCTTTGCGACGTCGAGAACTGCGAAAGAAAATTTCGTAAGTTATTTTGTCCGGTGTTTCCAGTGAAAATATAATTTCGATTACAGTGTCGAACACCAATTTCTTTCGAGTCCACACTAGATTGCAACGTGTCGTTTGAAATTTTCGGAGGATGACAGAGTCGAAGATCGCGATCGAAGCATTACTATAGCAGGAGTGATACATTTAGAATTGTCAGTTTCGGTTCCATTAAATAAATTACTTCCATTCCGTGGTATTTTTACGGCCGACGGTTCGGTAGTCGTGTTAATCGAATCAAATAAGTTGGACCGAAGATGAATCGGTCTGGATGGAGAAGACGGCGAAGCCGAATGAACGTGGGAAGCGGTGGTGCGGGAACGGTGGCGCGGGAACGCTGCCAATACGTGGGATTTTTCGATAGGCGTTGCGCGAAGGGAGCTTCCCCGGAAAGGGTGGTATCGCGTGCGTCTGTTCGCGCGAACAACAGTTTGGTCGACAAATATTTGCTGGATTTAACCGATAGCCAACTTTGAATGCGCAACGACCGACATGCAGACCTACCCAAGCAGGAGATTGCGTCGGACCGTGTACGACCCGTTCCATTTTTACGAGAACAGTTATAGAAATTATGGCTAGAAACGACTATTGTCTTTTCGAATCTGATTCTTGGCCGAAGGAAAATTGGAATTTCTATATTTAAGCCCTTGTTCGATACATTATTACGCACGAAGAGATATTATCGTAGAAAATAATTTCCCACGCATGACGTTTATACGATATAAATATAAAATTTTAAATTTATTTATTACACCAAAGTTGTATTCCACATCTTCCAAGTTTAAAGACAATAAATACTAAATACAAGGAAATCAACAATTTCTTCTCTATAAAGGAATTTTTTTTAAAGGTGCACGAGAAATTGGCCCTGACAGGAAGAGGGTTAATACAAATTTGAAAATACAATGGAGCAGAAAACTGCTATTGCGAGAGTCACGTTATAAAATTTTTCTCAATTTTCCGAATGGAAATTCTAGCTTCGAAAAATTAGGGGAACGCGACGGTCGCTTGAAACTCGTGAAATTCAGATTTACCTCTAGCAGCGCGACTGGCTCGAGAATGGCAATCTCTCGGATCCCCGAACCGGAGGAGGAGCCGAGGAAATTACAAGCAGCGACGGGAAAATACGCTTCGTTGTCTTCGTTCGTCCCCGAAGTTTCGGAGCGGCTTTAATCCAGCTAGCACACGCACCATCCTCGATTAATCGCGGATCATTTTCCAACTAGGCTGGCTGGCGCGTGTAGAAACGTGGGCGTCGCGGGTGGGCGGGTTCGTCCCTGGAAAAAGCAACGAGGGCCGATTGCTTCGATGTTTCTAGCCAACCAATGAATTTACCGGAACGGGCATCCCTCGTTGCCGGCATAAATCAGGGAAACTTCGGTGGAACTTCTCCGACGCGGTTGCTGCGCCGGGATGAATAAGAGCGGCGACTTTTTCGGCTGTTTCGTGATGTTCCGCGCGAACGAACCGACGCGTTTCTTGGCCGACGTGCTCGTTACCGGGTGTTGCGCAACTGGGGAAATACCGAGGGAAACTAAAAATTCGGTGCTATTCGCCGGCAAAAATATCTGACAGAAATTTTCGCCGGAGGTGTGCGCTGCGAAGGTGGTTTAGTTGTCCGATATTTCTTCCTGCATTTCAATGAAGTTAGCAGCCCCCGGGGCGATTCGTGAGTTTGGAATTCCTCCGCGAAACACACCGGCTTGCCCCGTTAAATAATACGCGAAGCTATCAGCCCTTAATCACACGGTTAAATATGTAATCGTCCGGTATTTGGCCCGGCGCGATCGTAGCCGCGGCAGCAGAGGGAATCGTAAAACGCGAGGCGGTATACACAGGGGGTGGTTGCTGCAATTTACGAATATAGTGGCTCAAGGCGGGCTCGCGTTCTCGGAGGCATTCCTATGCACGTGCGTGCATTGCGCGCGTTATCGTTGCGTAAGATCGTTAGGCAGAGCGCGATTACAAAGACCGGCGAGTGGAACGAACGGGGTAGTTTCCGTTCGGACGGCGGATTCCATAACGGAACGGTGTTGCGCAACAGCATACGGGGTAGAACGGTGGAAAAGACCGGGGGAAACGAGCCGGAGGATTTATGGGGGTGCAGCGGAGCTCTCGAGGAAAATGATGCCACTCCCATCCGAGCTGCGAATTAAAGAAGAAGGCCGCTGCTTGCTCGAGGCCGGTGCCAGCTAAGATGAAGCGAGGTCTGACTTTGACAAAGACAATGGCGTGTTAACGCTAACGCGGGAATTCGGCGGAGACGGTGAACCACGCCGGAAAAAAATGCCACGCTAACGGCCAGGTGTGCTTCGGCCGTTGACAAGGCTGAAATTCCTCGGAGAATTATTCCTGGGACGGAAGAGCTCAAGATTAATTGCTGCTCCCGAAGGCGCGCGTTCCGCACAACGGCCGCTCATGATGCCGTTTAATTAACCCTTCCACGGTGAGTGCATTTCGTTGTCGACTCGACGAGCAGGCGAAAGAATTTTCGCCGTAGTGGAACTCTCGCCGCGCTTCCGTCACGATCCCGCGAGTTTCGGAGGAACACTTATCGCCAATTAGTCGCACGTAATCGAGTATCGATCGTCGGATTCCCTCCAATTTCACGTTAACTTCGATACAGTATCGTGATCGTTTCTTAACTTCTCGGTTTGGTAGAACGAAGCTCACCGGCGTAGAATTCCCCACCCTTCTTTCACCTTTTTTTCTATTTTAAACGCGTGCCTCGTTCTTTTCCGTGTAATTGCTCCCCTTCCGTGTCAAGGGGCTGCAGTTAACCCTCCTGCGCTTCGAAAAAAAAAAAAAAAAACGGTTACGCAAAATTATTTCCAGACTGGGGTCAGCGCGAAAATAACAGTTGATTGGGATACTTGACCAACATGTGTTAGCTTTGAGGGCAGAAGACGATTTAACTTTTACGTTGGATTTGAACATTTAGGAAGAGGCAAGGCCGCGTACGAGTTAGAGAAAACGCGGAGACGTACAGCCAGGTATCTTTGTTAAGGGTTCGAAAAAAGGGACAAGAGGGAACTTGGCTGCAAATGAGAGGAGCATCAAGATTCGGCTGAAAGAGCAGTTCGGGAGGGGGTTGGGCGCTCGCGAGATGTAACGAGCGCGGCGACGAGCTACGTTTGTTAACGAGCAGCGTAAATCCGGACTCGGTCGAAAAACATCATGAAAATTCACGCGTTTCAATTTTTAATCACTGGACCACGACAAATCGGCCTCTCCGATCCGTCGCTCGTTATTTCCATTGAATCGTCTTTTGAACACTGTCAGATCGGACAGCCGACGCGGCGGAACGGTTCGATTCATGTCCGGGCTGCTGGATTTGAAATTCTGATTCCCGCGTGAATTTTTCAGGGACCCAAAGAAGCCGGTGCCACGGTTCTACCTGCCGTTTCACGATCGGCGAACCGAAGCCCCGAGACCCGAAACAAGTTGCTTCCCTTCTGTCTCTCTTCGTTTCTCGTTTTTGTTGTCCGCGGAAACTGCTCTGGCTGTCGAGGCTTGAATTTTTAACGAGCCTTCGTCTGCTGCACGCCCGCTTAAAGCGTAATGCTGTCGAATGATTCTTTAAAGGACAGCCCGTGCCTTCGGGCGCGGTAAATACATAATGCGACGGAAAAACGAAAACAGAGACCGTAAGTCCGTTGGCGGCGTTTCCGCGGAGAAAGCTTTTGTCTTCGGGTAATTCGAAGCTATTCGGTTGCATTGCAAATTAGCTGGGTATACGATATTTCCTCCATCGAAAAGTGGCGCCTTTAGCCAGTGGAAGTAACTGTCTTGTCGCAAACGATGGAAAGGGACTCAAGGTGATCTCGGGGAATTTGCAAACGAGCTTAGCCGCCTCAAACAAAGGCTACCGTAGTCCACGAATGGAGAAATAAATCAAGTTGTTGACCTATTCAATAAATGCCACGCGGTTTTGCTTTTCATCGATCGACCACCGATAAAACACCGAGCTTCACCAACGCTGGACGCTTCCCTCGAATATTACGCGTTCCAGCGGAAAAAAACTCGGCCTGCCATTGGTTCGGCCGCCATCGGCGCGTAACGCCGATCCCACGGAACCTGATCACGCAAATGGAAACGGAATTTGCAAGTTCTAGAAAATACGAGCGTTCGAGGGCGAGCGAAATTGTCTTTCCCGGGGCTGGCGGAGGGGGATCCTCGCACCAAGAAGCGGAAAAACGCGGAGAGAATGGGCATTAGAGCGTGGCGGTTGGGGGAGAAGGTCGGGAAAATTTAGTTCGGCCGATCCGTACCACCCCTTTCTTCTTATATTCCAGGTCGCGGCTGCATTCTCCGTTGGATTCCGGTCCACCCACGCGTCCGCCAGCTGAAACCGCTTCGGGAAACACTCGGCCTTCCCACTTCCCTCTTACTTTAATCACTTCCCAGCCTCTTTCATCGGCGCTCTTCCGTTTCCTTTTCTTTCAACGGTTCGACCGTATCGGGCCAGCGTCAGCGAGAA
The DNA here is from genome assembly GCF_028453695.1 of Augochlora pura. NCBI lineage: Eukaryota > Metazoa > Arthropoda > Insecta > Hymenoptera > Halictidae > Augochlora > Augochlora pura. The sequence goes on from NC_135778.1 coordinate 9,617,357, forward strand.
GGCGGCTCTTTAGGACCGGATCGATTCGCCGACGCTCGAACGTATCGAAAAATATAATTAATCGCCGATCGTTCGGGGGGGGATTACGCGAAAATTGCTCCGTCTGCCGAGCGGGAAACTTTTCGCCGGGCTGCCATGCCGTCGCTCGGTGTGCCAATCTACGATAAATCTTCCCGGCGAAGCTGGACGCGTAAGCGCGACACGGCCGGTCGATATAAGCGGCCGGCGCAATTGCACTCGTCCATTCTCGAGCAGGACTTCCCTTTGCCATCGTTGCCTCAACTTTAATCCCCGGGATATCTCGTTTCCTCGCGCGAACGCCGAGGGAAACGCGCGACAGCTCTCGAAACGATGCCGTTATCGTTCCTCCCCATGGCTACATCGGCGACCACCTCTGGCGAAAAGTACTCGATCGGACCAATCGAGTCATCGTCGCTATCCACTGTTCATCTGCTCTCGTCCGAAAGGTATCTTCGTTAACGGTGAAGCCAATCGCGAACGGCTATCTATCGACATTTTCGTGAAAAGTATTTGCACGTCTGCCCTGAAACATCGTCGTTGTCGCGTTTGACCGACGTATGGACGCTTCATAAGCTAATCAGTGCAAGTCTTTTATCTTTAAAATTGAGATAAAACAGGATTTTATTAATTAGTTGTGATAAGATAACTATGTCGGTAAAAATACAAAACAATTTTTCTTACAAGCTGGCATATAAATGAATTTCTCTTTTAGTTAAAAGAGAACGGCTAATTTTGTTAGACGAAACAATTCTTACTGAATAATATTTTCTAGTTATTTCATGGTCAATGTAAATGTTTCTATCTGTTGTTTATTTATAAAGGAATCGACTATATTGATTCAGTGATGTATAGATTCTACGATAACGACGCGTCGACACTGCAAACCCATTTTCAAAGAAAAGTGGACTGACACCGTTCGGCTTCTGAACCGTCCATACATGGGATGCTGTGATTCATGTCGAACATACATTTTAAACAAGCCTTCGTCAGCATCATCAAGATTTCGATGGAATATTCCCTGCCAGAGGTGGACTCCTCCGGCGTGGCGTTCCGCCGAGCGTTGCCATTTCCAGGAGGAGGGCCGTTTCGAGTCCGTCGAATTGAAATAACCGGGTCTGCGATCGATCGAATCTGGTGACCGCGATTTCCGCCGCTGTTCCCGAGGGTTTGTAGTTCACGGTTCCGAGTCGACAGAGGTCTGCTCTTGCGTCGCGTCGTTCGTACGAAACAATCGAGAGTCGAGCACGAGAAGAACTAGGAGATCGGCGGCTACTCGACTTCTCCGCTACTCTTTGAAACATCTACGACTTCTAAGAATATCGTCGCACGATTGTCGGGAACGATAACGATCGTGCAAATAGGAATAAAACCGTTTGTCTGCGAGAAGAGAAGGATAAAGAGAAGTGTTTGAAAAAGGTGTGTTAATGTCTCGTCGCTTGGCGTCGCTCGAGCGTCGCTCCGAGGCGGTGCACCCTAGGTACCTGCGTACGCGCGATCGATTACGCGGTTCCTTATCGTTTATCCTTATCGGCCGAGGGATCGATTACTCCTCTGTCCTTACGAAGAAGGAACTAGACTGCTCGTGCCGAACTTTCCCATTACTCGCCGCCCAACGACAAAGCCTGCACGATCCTCGGGTCGGCCTTGCTGCCCTCCCGGAACTCCTCCAACGTCAGCTTGTCGTCGTGGTTCTTGTCCATTTGATCGAAGATCTTGTCCACCCTTTTCTGCGGCGTGTTCTCGTCTTCCGCCTGCGGTGTCTGTCCCTGAAACATTCCGAGCAAGATCCGTTAAAGAGACATTCCAGTGTGAACCTTCGGAAAATTAGATGTCTCCCTTTTTACAGTGTCTCGAAAAATGTATTAGGTTGTGGTGCGTATGAAATGTCGGATGTTTAAGTAAACATATAAAACTGTATATATTTTTTCAAAATCTGTTGACTTAATTAAAATATGCCCCGTTTGCTTTACTACACTTTTTTCAACGAGATTTCTAAACTCGAGAATTAATAAACTCTGATATGGAATATTTCAGAATGTCTTCATTTAAAAACGTAAACACTTGAGTTTTTCTTCTCTGACGTCAGCGATAAGACGTTGCCAGTAGGTTCGCCCTCGGCGCGTGGCTGTTCCATTGCCCACCGCGCGAAGCATGTTGATTAGCTCGGAATTGTATGATTCCAAATTGCGACTAGTTACAACCATAATCACGCGTTTGCATTTTACCGCATTTTCGTAACTTCCCCACTACCTCTCGGACGTTAGAGACTATTAACCCTTTGCGCTCGAAGCCACTGCCACTGAAAATCTGAAATAAATCTTCTATATTTTATAAAATTTTATATTTTACTTCATTTAATTTCACAATATTTTTATACGACGTATACGTAGTTTTTATGGGCTAAACAGTTTCTAAATGGAGACAGTCTAAAAAAATTTCCATACTACAGTTTATTGATCCGAAAAATCGGAATTTCTTGAACACAGATATCTATGAATTAAACTCGCGTCGGGAAAAGTGTATTGAAATTATTGGGGTACATTTTGATTAAATCAATAGCTTTTGAAAAAAGATATGCAGTTTTATATACTCGCTTGAAAATTCGATATTTCATATGCACCAACCTAATAGTTTCACAAATACGCCTACAGTATCTCGGAGTCTGAATTCTTAAAGTCAACATAGCATAGCGCGAATATGTTATTCATGGAGCATCGGTATTCCAAACATTAAACGCATTTTCTTCGAAACTATGTTTTTCAATATAACACCCATGATATCTCAAAATCTACTCGACGAATTCACCTCAAAATGTAGGTGCACGTTCAGTGTACTTGTGTAAATTTTTCCTCGATTTCTTCGTTTTAGTATGCTATGTCCGAACTCGTATTACAAATCTTACATGTCAGTTCGCTTCAGATAAATAAATTGACCGTAATTTTGGGTACTACGGTACAATGTCTCATAAGTTGTACTATGTCCCGAAGCTCCATGCTACAAATTTCACTTCTTTCCAGTCGAAAAAGTTTGAAACTTGTACAAATAAACTCTGTCAATTTTATTGCAAAAGCTGTGGCAGCATCTTCGCGGAATAATCTCAAAGAAAGCTAGAAAAAACGTTGGTCACACTAGAATACCCCCTAACAGTCTGTCCTGTCTGCTCGTCCCACATAGCATCGCTCGGACTCCGCGCTATAGAAACACCGCAGACTGTTTCCTTTTTTGGCTTCCAGCATCCCTTTTCAAAGTCTTTTTAGAACCCTGCTTCCTCTCCCTGTCCCTCCCCCTCTCTCTCTCCCTCTCTCTCTCTTTCTCTCTTTGAGCGAACTGCAGCATTGTGCGGATTCACCCTCCATCGAAATAGAGTCTCGGAAAATCCAAGAGATTACTTAACCCTTGGATGCTGGTGCCCGCGTCTGTTTTCTGTCAGGGGATCGGAATCAAGATTCATTTTGTTGTGTCTAGAACGGGGAGCTTTAAAATTGAACCCACTGTGTTCCTCGGGTACTTTCTGCATCTAGATACCCCGCAATTCCTATTGGAAATGGATTTAAAGTGAAATGTACTCTGGTACTTTCTGGTAGAAAAATGGCTTTATTACACGCCATGAAAGGAAGGTCTTCACTCAATGAATTTTTAGCACCCATTGACTTTGGAAACCCGAAAATAAAACCAGGGTTATAGTTAGGTCTTGAGATCAATCATCGACACATTCGATACTTTTCTATTCTTATTTTAAAGCTTCAGCTGTTAAGGTTATGCTGCCGAAATTAATTTGTTCGAATTTGAAAAATAATTTCTACGGTTATCTATCGTATCTTTCAATTTTATTGGGATGCAAAGAAACGTAACAATATTGGGAAAGTAACTGATGTCTAACTGATCTTCTCAATTTTAACCCTTATCGCTCAGATTGACAGTAATGTCGACAGTAATGCTGTCAGCTTAAGCCAGCGTTCCAGCGCTTTGTAAAATTCTTGGAATGATGAAGGTTAATTTGATTAATATTGGCACGTCAACAACCTCAGAAATACCATAAAACCCATCAAGTAAATTATTTAATGAAATGTAAATCGAGAAGTCAAGTTTTGTAGCAACAATTACTTTTTCAACATTTTCACGTATCACAGATTCCAACGAAATTAGCAAGATATATTAGATTAGCTGAAAAGTAATTTCAAATGTCGAACAAGATAAATTGATCTTATAAAATGTCAAAGGTTACTGGCGCGACGATCAATGTATTAGAGACGGTTCCGAGAACGTTCAATTGTTTCAGCTCTCGGACAATAACTTCATTACGATTACGTATTGCCAATCCAATAATCCCTTTCAAAGGAAAATGTGCCAAGTATTGTCCGAAGATCGATCGAGCAATTAATTTTTAAAAGGATTAACGGTCACGAGCATCGGCCGTGTATTTGTCAAAGGGAGTGTTCGAGGGTTAAACAAGTGATGATTGGAGTGTACGTGTTAGACCTACCGGAAGGGTCTGTCCGTTTTTCAAACTTAATCGAGCCGCGGAGCCGGTTAATCGGAGTTTTTCGTGTCGAGATGATAAGCTCGAAAGGAATCGCGCACGCAGATCGGTTCGAGCATGGGCTCTCTTTTGACGTTTAGCATTCATCGGTGGTTTAACGCTGCTAAGACTGGAATCACGGCCAATTATCGTTGCGATGTCGGCCCCTGATATTCGCCTCGAGCGGCACGAGAACGCGAAGCAAATCAACGGGAAAGAACCTGTTGTATTTCGCCGGATGAAATGAGTCGTGAACATTAAAACTCTATCGATCCGTACTGCATACCGGGCACACCGAAAACTTGTCACGGACTTTTTCTAGCGCGACTTCACAGAGAAGATTTATTACCCGCTTGATTCGATAACGTGCTCGAAATCTGTCGATATGTATTTATTTATTCGTAATATTTACTTTCACACGACACTGTCGCCGCGGGCTTTATCCGAACCTGCAATAAAAAGTCGCATGTGAAACGCGAAATTGTAGTTTCATGAAAATCCTCGGGTTCATAGATTACTAGAAACAGCTTGTAGATGTAGTTACATTTCCTGCGGGAACAATTATCACGGATGAAGAATTACCGTAATTGCGGTGGACTGCGAACGGGCTAAAAAGTGGCACGCTTCCCGAAAATGTTCAAACTACTAGATTTACGTCGGTACGGGATCGTACGAAGGATTCGTCAGAAAATTTGCCGGTTTTATGGAGATTTCGGGCAGTGTACTATGTGTACACCGACGAAATAAATCTCGATTGAAGTCTTGTTTTTCCGCGACCGTTTCAGTGCACGTGCATGCAGCGCATAAATTCGTTGTACGGCCATCGCCACGGTTAAAGAAAAATAGCGGGGCGTTGCGGCGAGCCCATTTCCCTCCACGTGGCTCGTATTAAACGATCTCGCGACGGTGTGCGCGTATCCACGAGGCAACGTATCTGGGATCTCGCGTTTCGCGGGGCTCGAAAAAGGAAAAATCCGCAGAGCTATACCCGCCTGCGTTGCCATACAACGATAAAACTCCGGCGGTGATACGGGGCCGCTGCCTCGGCCGTGTTCTATCTCGTTTAAAACAGAAATTATGCCACGGTGCTGCACGCTTGCCGCGAGAAATCATTGAATAAAAGTCTGCCTTTGTGGCCGGTGTCCCGGTTTCGATGCGCCTTGCCGCGGCGTGCGCTGCGAACGTATCGGGACGCAGAGGTATTAACGCGTTCTCTTTAACGAAAGTATAAAGTACGCTCGGACCGTAACTTCGCCAGACTAAGTCGCAGAGTTTGCACAGTTAATGTCGCGGCGACAACTCCATTTTCCCGTTTCCAAAAAACTCCGGCACGCTGCACCGCTCCTTCCCCCCTTCGCTTTTCATTTAATATCGCGCATCCAAGTTCACGACCTACTTTCGCGAATTTAATACCGCCGAGAATAGACGCGACGGCGGTTTGCCTTTAATTTCCACTCGTTATTCTCGCCCTTTCAAAGCGTCGCACCTACGTGTTACCGTTGCTTCTACTAGCGAACGCATCGCCACGAGCCACGTCGAATCGCCGCGTTCTGCGATCGTGAACGAATATAGATTTATTTTTGCATATACCTTGCACTCGAATGAGGATTCCAAGGCACGAATAAAATAGAATGTAATTCTCACGTTACTAAATCTGTTTGGTTTTTATTGAATTGTTACGATTTGAAGCATGGCAGTAGTGGCAGTAGTGCATCATTTGAATATTACATCTACATTTGAATGTATCCAGCTTGTATCATCTTTAGAGTAGTTCTGAATGCAGCATCGGTGTAATGGAATGTATTCGTGCAAATTTACGAAATTACATAAAACCAAAATCAATAGTTGTTCGCATTGTTATTCGAGACACTATTGCAATCTTTATTAAAGTAGTTTATTCCAATAGAGCACAAATAATTATTCAAATAAATAGATTAATTTATTCATATTATATAGATAATTAAGAAAATTAAATGGATAATAAAGAACTAGAAATTAAATAGAGAATAAAGAATTAATTAGATAATAAGGAAAATTATTCAAATAAATAGATAGTACGATTTTGTCACGAATGGTGAATCATTCGAGCAACAATCTATTTATTTGAATAATTTGAATAACTCTGCTTCTATCCAAAAGTTACGCTAGTATACTAGCATACTCTGAATTAGAAGAAATGTCATTGAATCCTAAAGGGAAAATATCCTCAAGCGCAAAGGGTTTAGGTCGTCCACAGGGCCCAGAGTCATCGCATTCGGCGCATCTGTTCCGCAGTCGACGAGGTCCAATTTCTCGGTGACACGGCGCGGGTAAATGAAGGTGTAGTAACTCATCCTCGGACGAGTGCATATCTGGACTTATTTTTCGCGGGACCAGGTCGAATCGAGGACAAGCGGCAGAGCGAACGTCGGGGTCGGTCGCGTTATCTGGCCGGCCCAAAAGGTAATACGCGCCGCGTAATCCTCCGGTAAGAAAAACGAGGTTCTTCTACGCCCGTAAATTCCGCAACGATCCCGTCAGAACGCGGGCGCGCGCGCGCGCGCGCACCGCCCACGCACATGATATTTTATTGGTTTTAAATGACGGGGAGCCGCGCAAACAACTTGGCGTTCGGCCAAGCGCGTTAACGAATATGAATGGACCGCGAGCGTGCCGTTGTCTCTGCGAAATAAGTGGACAAGGGGAAACGTCCATGATTTTCCGAGTGGCTTGTAGCACCCCTAGCGCTGCGTGCGCCGCGATAACGACCGTAACAGTCTGCGGCAGAATACACTTCCACCGAAACTCCGCCGACATAAATAATCATTATTCTCGCGTGACTTCGTGGTAAGAGCCGATAGCTGATGGCTGCTAATACTGTCGCGAAACTCGCACGGTATTTGCATTATGTAAAAAGTGTACCCGAGAATATGTCATTTTAATGTCCCGTCGGGCGTATATCGAAACAATTTTTTTAATATAAGTACCACTTTTATTTAAGCACTGCTGTACTTAATCGCGACGGTCAGTTTAATTGCGATTCCTGTACTTTATTGGATAATGCATTTAATCCTCCCCTTTATGAAAATTACCGACACAGATTTTATCCATAACAAATGATGCGTATAATGTTATCGTTTTTCCTGACAAATTTAATCCAAAAATTATCGCTAGGAAGCGGATTTTATGAATCCATGAAAGAAGTGAGTAGATTTTATATGAAACGGTATAATAATTTAAAGTAGTTGAAAATGTGTAATATTGTATTATTTTCAGCTCATTGATATCGTTCAAAAAAGAAGTAACGGTCTATTTCTTTCTATTTCTTCCAATTACTGCAGACAATCTTTATTTTACATAAAAATCCGCAATGTAGTTATCACTAAATATACGCCGGAAATGTCAACCTTCTTCGTATCGATAGAAAACAATCGAGGCTGTGTGATCGTTGCGACGCAATGCGACGAAGTTAACATGTGTTTCGTTATTTGCATGAAAATCGTTGAATACATTAAGAAATTACTGAAACGAAGATTCGGTAATGCTTCGCGCCCTGACAAACAGCGCGATAATTCCCGCGTTGAGAAAAAGTAGGTCCGAATCATAACCGTTGCTTTATTCGGAAGTCGCGGACTCACTGTTGCTTTCTGTCCAGGGTTAACTAAGCGTTAGCTATGCACGCCGTCGAGAATAAATAGAAACGAATCTCAACTCTCTGGTTTTTGCGTCGACGAGTGGATTACTCCGGTATCGCGGCACTTTTACGGTCCCCGATTCGGCTGGGTTAACAAGACAATCTTTGAATGCGACTCAGTGAGTCGTTGTCAACGGTGGCTGGTCGGATAGTGCCCGTTTAAGGTTAATCGCGTCTCGTCGACGTGTTTTTACAGCCAATCCAGAAAGACTGAGAGTTCTCCGGAACGAGCTGCTACGGGTTTCGAGCGAGAGCCGAGCGACGATAACGAGAGAATCGAGGGATACGGGCGTCAAAGAAGAGATGTGTACTCACCACCATCTCGTATATCGCTTCAACGATATTGTACATTTCGGCCCTTGTGATGAATCCATCGTTGTCCACGTCGTAGAGCCGAAACGCCCCTGAAAGCCACCAAAAATCCGATCTCGAGTGAACCGTTTCTCATAGACTCCGAGTTTCTTAAATTCGTCTACAAAGCGTAATAAAACTTTTCCTTGCAATGAAACGTCGAGCACATTGAATGTAATTTATGTCTGCAGAATTCAAACACAATGTCAACCCTTAACTAGAGTTATACTAGCGATCATATCTTTCCATCCGCAGATGGGAACGATGAATATCTTTGCTTGTTTCAGGACAAATTCAAGTGGAGGATATGTGCCCATAATTATGAAAGTGGTCTAAGTCATATATTCCTTGTTTCGAGATATTTAATGAATTACATTTGCATAAATTAAAATATATTTTTACATTATGCGATCTTTTTATTTAGAATTTTATTAGTCTTGAATAATGGAAATTTATTATAAATATGAAATTTTGTGTGAATTTCATACGAAAATGTTGTTTTTAAAGTTTGAGTTGACTTAGACCATTTTCAAAATTAACTAAATGTATTATACTTAAAATATAATATAAATGTATTTGACTTAAAGCAATAAAGAACTACGAGCTTTATTTGAAACAATAACTTTAATGAAATGATTCATGCACATTTATTAATGATTTTCGAAAAGTAAAGCATTTTTATCATTTCGAGTTTTTAAGTTTTTTTAAAATGTTCCTGAAAAATTGGAGGAATGTATGGTAGTAAACACATAATATCTTTATGTTTTTCTTCCGATACTGGTCCAGTGGTGGTGCTTATTATTTAGTTCAGAAACGCGTGAAAGAGGGATACGCGCCGTTTACAAGTTATGTTTATATAATTTCTTTAAATTTTGACTTAGACCACTTTCATAATTATGGGCACATATGTATGCCTAACCAGACTTGAGTAAATTTTGTTTCAAATGAAAGCAAGAAATAACTATTTTAAGTAATTTATTTAGAGACATAATTAATATTGATTTATTTCAGATAATGCAAGGACTAGTTAACACGTTAAGCGTCATATCAGTCACCGGTGACTGACGCTATAAGGTAGATGTACTAATTATCGTGCCCTCGGATTAATAACGTATAGAAGAACAAAAGCTTTATATCTAAATTGATGATCTACATTTTTTATTATATATAAAACTTTTCTTTCTTTTTACGTTTTTAATCCAGGAACACGATAATTGGGACATTTACTCTACTATTCAGCCTGCGTCGATCATCGGTGACTGACAATATAAAATTAAAAAGATTATTCTTATCTACATAAATATATTTTAAATAATTTGGCGACCATAACAGAATGTACTCAAATGTTAATTGTTTTAAGGAAAAAGTTTTTACAATTATCGTTAAAATACGATACAGTAAATTCTCACCAATTGTTCCCCAGCTTGTAAACAAAAACGTATAATCGTATCTCCCCTCTAATTATCCTCTGAGGGATAATTAAAGAGAATTTACTGTACTCGCAGGTTTCTCAGAATGTTGTAACTTAGGCGAACCGAAAAGAAAGACAAAACAATCTTCGCGCTTGACGTGTCAAGGGTTACACGCAGTATCCAGCGATAGGAGTAGGTTGTTAGACTTACAGTGTAGTTTCTCGTCCAAGTTTCCCCGCGACGTCACCGAGAGCGCTCTTATGAATTCCTCGAATTCTATCGTGCCGTCCTGCAAGAGAAAGGTCCGGGTCCAGCCGCGCGTTGTCGTCTCGATCGGTGACGAAGGATCATCGCGGGAATCGATTGTTCGCGGACGGGGGACGAAGCAGCCATTTGTAAAGGATTCGCGAAAAATGTTTACCCCGAGAGGCGAATTCCGAGGGCGAACCATCGTGAAATATCGTTCGCCGAGGACACGTAACGTTTCGAGCGGGCCATTAAACGCGCAGACGCCGAGCCGACGTCCGCTCCGAGTTGATAACCCCGAGGCACGAGTGGATCAACGAAAATGGAAAAAAGAGCCGGGTAATAATACCGCGATGATGCAACATGCTTTCTCTTTCGGACGCACACGCGAAATACGAGCGGCACGAATCGGTCGAGGGCTGAGAAACTGTATCATCGAACACCCCGGCGGTTTTATTTTCGTCCTGATGGCAACGAATTCCACTTTCGGAGCAGTAAAATGCAAACTAGCCGCGGTTAGACCGTCCTTTATCGGCGGGCTGCGGATCTTTATGCGAGAACGTAGTCGGCCATGGATCCAAGGAACGAGAGCCACAGGGCTCCGAAATGTGTACATGGTCACTAAATTTCAGTACTTCGAACAATCGCCTCTATAAATTTATCCATTTATTTATTCAACGGGCGAGGAAACCTCTTCGTGCAGAAATATTCAAACACGATTATCTATACGAGTTAATATAGGAAATAGGTACACAAAAAGCATCTATACACAGAGTAGACCGACAAGCACTAAAATAGCCTTTAACACTTTGCTATTTCACCCATAATTAAATTACAGAATTATCTATTCACATTTGAAATTTAATTTTTACTCTAGCCCATCGCATCTACCTAATGATTATTGGAATTCGCGAGAAGTAGTAATGTTGACAAATTGATGTGACAACTTTTCAATTTTATTATTACTGAACGAAATAATCTGGATTTACGAAACTTTTTCGGCTGTTAAAGCGTTAAAATGAATGCACGAAATTCGTAATTTATGGGAAACAAATACTTATTACTGCTCGCAGGAAATTTCTTTTGTACTGGAAGAATGAGAAGAACTAAAACAGCCTTAAACACTTTGCCATTTAACCCATAATTAGACTACAGAATTATCTATTCAGATTCGAATATTAATTTTTAATCCACTCTATCGCATCTAACTAATGATTATTGGAATTCGCAAAAAGTAGTGATACTGACAAATTGATGTGACAGAACTTTTATTTTATTATTATTGAACGAAATAATCTAGTTTTACGAAACTTTTTCGGCTGTTAAAGCGTTAAAATGAATGCACGAAATTCGTAATTTATGGAAAACAAATACAAATGGCTGCTTCGCAGGAATTATTTTTTGGTACCGGAGGCCGCGTACTCGTCAGCTTTGTCCATAAATTCTGGCTGGAAGTGTTTCTTAAAATTTTGCGAAAATTGAAATGCTTTCACGATTCGAAGTTGGGGAAGAAAAGTTCTCGCGGGTCGACGATGAAACACGGCGACGTGATACGCTCGCTGCAAGCGAACGGGAAGCGGATCGCGTGTCGCGAATTCGATGGGATCACGAAAGTATACTAGACAAAGTTGTATCGCCGAGAGAAATCGATCGATCAGGACGGAGCGCCGAACAAAACTGACGGTTTCGAACGCTTCGAGCCCGACAGCCTTCGTCTCGGACCGATCTACATCGATAATTGAATATCCAATAAAATTCAATTATTCTGTACTGTTCGGTGACCAGCAAGTACATTTAATTAAAACGGGGCCGCAAGAGCTAGTCGAATATTTAACTATTCCGAATATAATAAATTTAATCTTTATAGATTAAACCTCAAAAATCTCAATTTAAATGTCTATTTGCGATTATTTTCGTGAACCAAAGATAACGGCGCAGTTAAAACAAATGTTGGACAGTGTCACCGACGAAAAACTTACGCTGTTCTCGTCGAAGACCCTAAACACGAGCGTTGCGAACTTCGAGGGATCACCTTGCGGAAAGAACTGCTTGTAGATCTTTATGAAACCCTGAAATCATGCGCATCGATTTCCGTTCAATTAGCGCGCCTTGCTGGATACAATATAATATCATACCTGTTCCGTTAGCTGACCATCGGGACAGTCTTTCAGGAATCCTTTGTGCCTAAACAAACAGTCGTTGAACGCGTTATCGAACTTGATTTCGTTGGAGTACAATGAACAGAAAATTTTCGCTTGTCAGAACGCTCGGGACGAAGGATGATTCTCTTGTCAATTCGCGAGGGAATGGAATCAATAACAGAAAGGGTCGCGATTAATTAATCATCGCGAGTTATTCATCTATCGAGAACATCTGGAGCGAGTTTCGAAATTGATTTAAAAATTGACGAGTTCAATCGGCGATAACCGCGGCTCGATTCAGATTCCACGGTCGCTTTTGTTTTCGTAGAAAGGGGAGAGAGAAAGCTCGATCAAACTGCTCGGTCCGCACTGGGCCGGGTTTCGTTCCTTCGGACTCACCATTGTCGGATCTCCTTCTCGGTAACTGAAACAGAAACGAACGGAAACGCTTAGAGTCGAGTAAAAGGCGCTGGTATTCGGGCATGGAGCGGAAAGTGGAATGGGTGGGAGGTCGGGGACGAAATTCGTACGATGGGGATGGTTCCTGGGACGAGTATAGATTTTCTCGAAAATTCGCCGCTCCAGTATTCAACCAAAAGTGTTCACTCGACCGGTATTTTCGAATTTTTTTACGCTGGAAGCAATCACCAGTTCGTATTTTTTCTTTTTCTTTTTTTTTATCATAGCATTAATTAAACGGGCTGAACGACCCTTTAGGTCACAGAATATAACGCAAACTAATCATTTAATTCGCGAGTACACAGCGTAAACTGCGTTAAAATACTCGAGAATCACAGAAAAAAAATTAATATTGTTACTGTATACGTTTACGTTTGTGATATGTATAAATAGACTGCGGATTTTATATTTAAATATAAATCCCTAAAACTGGCGATCAAATTTGATGGCGGTAATGTAATGGCGCGAGGTTATTTCTTACGTATCAGCTCTGGTCCATTAATACAAATAAAAGAAATAATGAATACCATTGCTTATCGCGTTATTTTACGAAAAAGCAATCTGAGCCAAATTTTTGAGTGATACCAAATCTTTAGCTTTTATCGTTATGCAACAGTCTTATTAGATTGTTATGAAAATTACAGACATCTACACATCGCTGTTTTTATTAAAAGTTATTATATAACTCACGCAATGTATGTTTCTTAACTTTTATCACGCAGCTTTAGTCTTATTTCTTCGATTTAATTTAATTGTGGTACTTGTGTAAGCATGTTCGAAAAAAATCATTATTTATTGATGTATAAAATGTAATCTCATTATGTTATTTTTAGTTCCAAACTACGTGTCTTACAAGAGAGAGAACATAAGAAAATTACCGAACGATTACGTTGTTTCTTAACTTTTGTCGGTAAGTGTATAAGTAGGCGCACACCACAGCTAACTGGTTAAGAGTTTTCCGCGTCCATGGTGGTCGGTTTTATCCGAGCGTTGGCTAATGTCGCCGAATAATTTATGAGTGCCAGAAAATACTGCCGGATCGATGGATTCCTGCTATTTCTAGAGGCTCAGTGGAACGCTGAAATTTTCGGACTCCGGCTTGCTTAGTTCCGTTCCGTTACGGGTTTTGTCTCGTCTCGTTCCTCTGCCGGTTTGCACAGTTTCCACTCGGCTTCGTTCCGCCTCGCGCAACATTTCGCTTCGTTTCATTTCGGTTAAGAGGGTAACCGCTTAAAACGCGCCGCGGTAATTCCAGCAAGGAGGCTCGCGGTTGTACGAGGCACGAGGAGGGGACCCGGAAGAATGGTACCCGAAAGGAAAACTTTCGCGAAATATGAAAAGTCGAAGTTGGTATCATCTATCTCGCTCAAAGTCTAACGCACAGCTTCCCTCGATTTTCCTTATTTTCATTGGAGCCTTCGCGTCGTTTATCCGCAGCGATGGCTGGCACGAAAAAAGACTACGGCTGATCGAAAAAGTTGCAAACAGGATTAAGCGAGAGAGGAAAGCTCGCGCATTAACGAAACTCGCTTGGAAACCGATCCACGGGGCTGGAAACTCGTCGAGGTAAAGTGGAAAAAAGATAGTCGAAAGAAACAATTAAAGAGCGCTCTGCGGGAGGAGAACGGAGGGGCGTGTGAGGGGGCAATTAAACCTACTTGGCCTCGTACCAATTACGAGCCAAAAGAGGTTCACCATGAGAAACTCTCTCGGGAACCGGAGTCGTGTGGTCACCGCGAAACTTTCCGCGACCGCTGCGAAAATTCTTCGCTGTTGCGAGCGGTTCCGCCGTCGCGTTGCACAACTGGCTCATGTCACTAATTATTAGGTGAACGTGTGGCCGGTCGTAACGCGTTTGTCGCGTGTATTGTGCTCGAAGAGACACGGGAGCGAGAGAGAAAGTGGGAACGAGACGTGGCGGGGGAAGAGGGTGGAAACACAGCTGCTCTGTAGCATGCGGTGCCTTCGTTTCGCCGGTGGCCACATGAACGCAACGATCCGTCGTTTATGGGGTGTAATATCCGCCGAGACTCGTCCCGCGGGCCAATTCCATTCGGCAATCTTGTTTCCGTCGGACGATCCTAGAATACACGTTAAGAGATTGACTCGTCGATCAGATCAAAGCTGCGCCTCGTCAAAGTGATTTCCACGCTTCTCTATTTCATGTACTTTCCGCTTGCCTTTCTCTCGAGCGGAATTTCAAAACGGATTTGCAAAATTCAACTTTCCGCCCAAGCAATGTTCCGGCCGGTTTTCGAAACTATGCGCAGCGAAAACTACGCCTAACATTTTATCACGCTGGCACGGCGCGCGGGACGATCGTTTTCGCGGCGGAAGAAAGTAGAACAATAGCTTTAAGCATGAAAACTCGAGTTCGATAAACTGGCAGAACTTCTCGGCAGATTTAATATATCGTTGCAATTGAAATTCTTGCGGAGCATTCTCGCAGGTATCTTTTGCATGGACATTTCAAGTAGCATCTAACGAACGTACCGCCATAAGTTTCAGCGGGAAGCCGGCTCCGCGACCGTAAACAGCATAAAACAAACGCGAAAAAGTAAGACAAACTGCAGAACCTCGAACGGTTATTTTTCAACGGCTCCTAACGAAGTACACACTTTTTAACTGGTGAATTTGGGTTAGCCGCTGATGGTCGCCAGAAAAAGACCGCTAATATGCGGCAAAATCTCTTCGCAGCAGATATTTCATTCCCTCGTTCAAGGGTTTCTCAAACAATCTCGGATGACTTACGACGGTTTTTACGTAACTCCGCGTATTCGAGAATAGGTGGTGAAAATTCTGCAGACTTCCGAAGCGGTCGCTTAATTTAGTTGACGTTTTTACGGGCCCGGATGTGGGGCAACGGAAGTCGGAGCTGTCGCGCGCAGTTTCTCTTGAGCTTCTTCCGCTTGCGAATCGCGCGGATGTGGCAAGTTTCACAGGACAAACGCTTTCGATAACGGGGGGAGAAAGAGGGAGACGGTGAGAGAGGGTAGGGGATACAGAACGAGATAAACAGAGGAGAGAAGAAGGTAGCCCGGCCGTCTCGATTCGGTTTACAAATGAAAGAGAGCGAGCCATCGGCTTATCCGCGCCGTCTATCGAGCTTAGATCAAGGAAGATACGACACAATGCGATCAAGGATAATGCGCGCGTCCACCGAGGACGTAGAAACTTTTGTTGCCGGTTGGGATATTCCGCTGACAAAAGATCGGCCGTATCGATCGGTGGCTCTCGTGTTCCGGCAGCTTCGAATAAATTAAATTTATCGATGAAACGCCGCGGTACCGATGCACTATGCGCTGTGACGGTGCACCAACGTGACGGTGCACCAATGTGACGGTGCACCGTGGCGGCCTGCATTGCGGCCGACTCTTTGAACAAACCGGATACCGATGCTGCCGATGCTTTATTGCTGTGATCGCGACCGTCGTTCGATGCACCGATAGCCACGCAGCCTTTTTATCGCGTGACCTTGATTCGTTATCGAAAAACGATCTAATACCCGGACCAGTTAATTGCTCCGAGTCTTCCGTGGCCGTGCTTTTTCCTCTTCCCTTTTTCTCCTCCCGCGCAATTTTCACGTTATCGAAATTGGACGTATGCTGGAAACTCTCCGCACGCCTGCAAGTACCATCGATCCGGTGATGAAGGAACATCGGGCGACAGATTCGCACGCTCCATGTATTTCGAGAAAGAAACCACACCTTTGTCCAGTCATTTCTTCACGATTTTAAGTTATAGACACACCAAGACGATACGTGTTTCTCCTTGGACACATCGGCGTTAAATATTATTTGGCGTTATCAGTTACATTATTAATTTACTTATTACTTTATTCTTTTTATTCTTAGCTGCCAACGATATATTGGGTTGGGGAATAAGTTCGTAGCGTTTTTATATTTTCTCTTATTTTACAACGATTTGTTGCTGTTTAAGAAAGTGTGTCGCATTTATTCGATAGAGCTGTCTCTGCTCTACAAAACTGTGCTAATCGTGTCTTTTTTAGTCATTTAATTTTTTATTATTTTTGAAGCTGTAATAGCAATTCGAGCTGACCGCTTACAGATGCCAAGGTTTTGGTGAAAAAACATTCCTTGACGTTTGTTAGTACAGAAATTACCTTATTCCTTTATTTATCTTTTTATTACTTTCACGTGTATTTACGTGTATAATATCACGTGTATTATATTTCACGTTTATTACTTTCACAGCAAACCTAGCTGATGAACGTCGCCGGCCGCGTACCGCTACCCGACCAAACGGACCAGGGGGATACCTTTCTCCCCCGCCAAAACTGGATTAGAGAAGGTCACCACCCGCAAGTCGCAAAAGACTATACCTTTTTGGGAAACAATCAATAAATAGCCAAAAAACGAAAGATATCCAACTATTTTGTCACATATCAGAACCACGTGACTACGCTGTTCCGACTACACCGACTATACTGTTCTCTTATTTTACAACGATTTATTGCTATTTGACAAAGTGTGTGAGCTGTTTCTGCTCTACAAAACGATGCTAATAGTCATAAGAATTAATTAATCCATTATGTATTCGCCGTTATTTTGCTTACGACCTCCTCCCACCTCCCGACAAATTTGTTGATGTGTGAAAAAAATGAAAAATAAATTGAAAAATAAATAAAGGAATAAGGTAATTTCCGTACTAGGAAACGTCAAGCAATACACGTCATGACCTTGGCATAAGGAAATGGTAATTTTACAAGTCACAATCATTGCTTACAAATTGCTTTTGAAACATATTTATAAATATCGCACATTTTGGAATAATTCTAGAATAGCTTGTCAAAAGGAGCTGAACCCAATGTGATCGATAAAACGCATGCAAAATTGATTTTATAAAAACAGCTTGATGCAGCTAAGTGGTTAAAAAGAAAATCGTCTCCAAGGCTACATTGAATTTTATATAATTTATTGCTAAAAAAATAAACGCTAATACTGCCAATGCTGTCTATAAATGCAAACATAACTGAAGACATCTGAAACTTTTGTATTACGCATCCCCGTCGCCGTATACATCTTGTGGTATATTTATAATTACACTTGCAATGGATTGGTTTCCCTAAATTAAATGAAATAAACAAACCACGCGAACGAGAGCAATATTCTAAATTTCCTAAAAATCGAGACCGGTCGATTCCTCGATACGCACGGATTACATATTACGGCGAATACGAGCGTTGCGGTTTCCCGAAAAAAAAGCACAGCGATCGTATTAGCCGGCGATGCTGCATTGGAAAAGTTTATCGACGTTTTAATAAAATAAGTGAAGAGAACGATCGGTTTTTCATTATTCCGAATCGCTATGCGCGCTTGCTGCGCGTGTTTACCTTTTACGCTCGACAAAGCGCGAGATTCGATTATTTTCGAGCCGGGTGCTCGCTCGACGAACTCGTTATTTAGACGAATTGGAATAAAAAAAAAAAAAAAAAAAAAACGGAAAATGAGAGTAGGTCGTCCATCGGATGAAAAAAGAAATCCCGTCGCATGTCTCCCTGCCCCCCCCCCTCCCCCCATCCCTCGAAATTGCTCCTGGAGCGTTCGCACGCCGATTTCACGGTATCGTTGCAGTAGAACGAGGACGTTTCACCAGAATAAAGAATATGCGCGAGCCTGTGTTCTGCTGACCGAGGTCTGAGCGGTGCTAGAATCTCCAATCATCGGGAACTTCCAACGAGAAACTTGCACGACACGAGAGAAACTCGCAGTTGGAATAGCGCGGAGTCGACTGCTTGTCGTTTAAGTTCGACTATTAAGCGCGATCCTAGCGTGGGAAAAATTCGATTCGGTCGTGTAATCGTTTCGTTCGCGTCGGGCGTTCGTTAGCGTGGCGACCCGAACGAGCTCGTTAGTTTCGCGAAATTATTCGATGGCACTTCGGAGCGCGGCTACGCGTCGCTTGAAACGAGAGTTACACAAAGTTCGGAATCGAAATCCGAGAAGGAATTCGGATTCGAGACGCGATTCGCAGTCTGAAGGAGAGGGAGAGAGTGTGCCGCAGTCTGATAGTAATATCGCAGAATATCCGGAAGCGTGGCCTCGCCTCGCCCTTTGGGTTTTCTACAGCAGTCCGCAGGCTCTTCTTCGCGCGAGCCCTTACGAGGTTCGTTGAGCCGGGGATTAGAAGAGCCGGTGCTTCTCGCGGAACGAGAGATTCCAGAGCTTTATTACTGAAACGAAAGACGAGAAACTGCATCCACCGGGGGGGGAGAACGCGCCACCGACACGAACCAACGTCGAGTGGTTGGAAATAATGAGACGAATGGGAACCAGCTTTCGTCGACCGTGGCGAGACTTGGTTACCCGATATCCTTCGTTCAACGACCAAACGTTAAACCAATTGGAAACTGTATCTGCTATGATCGTGTCTAAATCCCGCGTTCTTTCTTTAGACACGATACAACTTTAGACGCATGGTGAACGTCAAGGGCACAGATATTGAAACAATCGACAGTTTCGAATCAAAGAAGTTCGTCATGTTTCCGCTTCGAAAATTCAGAACAATCGGGACAGTATCATATGTTGGTTGACTTGTTAACCCTGTCCCAGCCAAGCTCGTTTTTAAACCACGCTTTTGATGGCATGAAAGCGATAACGTACCGTTTGGTGTATCGCCTAAATTCCAGCGGTTTTTTGAAAGGTTAAAAAATGACACGGCACGGTTATTTTTCAGGTGGACGATTGGAGGGTCGCGCGAGCAATAGAAGTAGAGCGCAATCGGTCAATTAAGACCAGTGTATGATATCAAAGGACGCATAGAGAGATACAGAAAAATATATAACATAAATGAATTGAACAACTTTATTCAATTTGGAAACTGATGGCTAAGTAATTTGTGAAATAGACCTTCATAGTCCTCTACAATTGCAAATAATCGGAAATTTGGCACTGTTATCTTCAGTTCGGATTAAGTGCATCGACGTCATCTACTCGAAATCTATGTATACTGAAGGGTTTTTATCCGAGAATACACAAATAAATCGATCAATTTGTTCGTACAATAAAGCACTAACAAATCTAGGCTACAAGCTGCAACATCGTAAAAAGAAGGGCCGACACTTTCAGGTTTACGATGCAAAGGTTAGCATAAGAATTGACAGGTAACGTAATATAAGAAACGTGCCGAGACTCGGCGAACAACGCTAATTTCGTGGAGGGGATTGCATTTGCAACCCTCTGTCCCCCTGCTCGTCGATAAAGAACGTTTCGAATACCAATACGGTCCGAAGACGGTTCAGTAGTTCGACGAGCGTTGATCGATACACGTCGAACATTACCGTGGCAATGCGAGAGTGTTGGTTCGAAAAGTATA
Organism: Augochlora pura; assembly: GCF_028453695.1. Classification (NCBI taxonomy): domain Eukaryota; kingdom Metazoa; phylum Arthropoda; class Insecta; order Hymenoptera; family Halictidae; genus Augochlora; species Augochlora pura. The sequence continues at coordinate 9,637,514 of NC_135778.1, forward strand.
TCGTGCGTCCGTTCCTTTTCTCTTCCGTCCCTATTGTTCTTGCGTTCTCGTGCAAGAGCGAATCGCATCGACGATTGCATGTCGCGGCTTCGGGACCGGAGCGATCGGTGGCGGAATCGTGGGTGGCTCGTGAACAACCAGACTTTATCGAGCGCGATACCGAGGAATTCGGGACAACTGTACGTCGGTGAAAATATGGTTACAGTCGCCGCCGGTGGCAAATGCTGTGCGCGCGCACTCGGAAATTGGAAAATGCCATTCGAGTGGTGCGGAGGCGGCCTGTCGCGACGTTAATCACCGCGAGCCACGAATCGCGTTAAGCTCTGCGCCGAGGACCGAGACTTCTTCGCTTCCCGGTGCCGTACATTCGGTCTAATTCGAAAAATCCGGAAATCGCTGGGATCGGCAGATAACTTTCGTCGACGAAGCAGCTCGATGTCGGCGACTGCCGTTGCGCGTGTTGCATTAACGGCCCGGATCCATTTAGGTTCAACTTTTTAAAGCTACCGTAGTGGATAACAATCGCATGCGAACATTTTTTAAGGCGGTATTTTAACTTTGTTAAATCTAGACTAAACGACTTCAATTATGTGGAGATCTTAGAGAGGCTAATTTACTGTAACAGTGACTAAAATACATGTTATTAATTTCATTATTACTTGGAATGAGAAAAAACATAAAAAGCTATCGTTTTCTCAACTTTTTTATCGCAGTCTGTAATTGGAATTGAAACAAAGTATTTTGTAGATTTTGTAGAATTTCTGTATGTTTATAAATTCGTACATTTTTGATCTGTTGCAAAACATAAGAAACTTGAATGGCATTGAAGTTCTTTACTTTTACATTGAGTAATAATTTTCTAGTTGGCGAACAGAACTTGCGAGAAGAGTCAGAAGAAAAGATTCCAGTTTCGACGAGCTGACGCGCATCTTCGGAAATAATCCAGCCGGGTATATCGCGACAAGAGCGAAATTTTGCATCGCGATCCTAAACTCGCGCGACGTAATCAATATCTCGCAGAAAGATTAGCGTTGCCCGATAACGAAGTTATTTCAGAACGGACGTTCCTTCGGCCGATTATCCGCTATTATCCGGGGAACGATAAATACCAAAAAGCATTACAGGTCACGGCGTAGCTAAGCGGATTCCTCCGTCGTCGTATATTGCTCGTTATCGTCGAAGTCGACTTCCTTCGATATACTGCCGACACGACGGACCGACCAGATATTAAATTTGCACGCACGCCTTGGGCACCGCTTTCCCGATCATGCTCGTTCGGTTTCCTGTAAAACGTCGTCCATAAGTCGTATACCTCGGATACGACGCAGCCATACGTGTAACACAGCGCCGCTAGACTCAAGTCGCTGAACGGACCTGGAATTTTACTAATTCCAGATCTATTTAGCGCTTTACCTTGACTCATTTTCCAAGCAGAGCGGAAGATAATGCGCACACGGCACAACCCAAGAGTGCATTTTACACTTCAGCTTCTGCGGATCCATTATTCCGCATTCGTAGACTGCGAGCCGGGGCTCCGCGGCATCTGGTAATGTTGCGAGAACTTTTGAAACAAGTACACTCTCCAGTGACACGGTTGATTCGTTCCGTATTGTATCGAAACCGTGTTACGCGGAACGCAGGAATAATGCAAATTACGGAAGCGTGTTCCTTGTTACACGAGGGCAGTCCAAGATGACAGATCGCGCTATTTGGAGAGCATGGTAGACTGTGAAATTACCCGAGGACCGTCACAATTTTCTCGTATGTGATATTTTTATAATGTGTAATGTCAACCTCGGTTTGTCTTACCAAGAAAATCACACCCGTACAGTTTTCAGCAAAAATGAACACGTTATTTTGCCAGTTGACGCCAACATTGATAAATTCCATGATTTCCAGCGAGAAATAGCACATTTATTTTATGGAATATATTGCCAGCACAGTGAAGGGAAGAAATAAGTTATATGTATTGTAGAATTGGAAGGAAATTCTTGTTTTACAAGATCATTACCTTATTGTGCTTTATATTACGATACTTAACTCTTTGCGGTCAACGACTTTTTCTCAAATGTGTCGAGTGTCTTGTATACAAATTATTTTAATTTATATATAATACAAATATCATTTATATGCGATTATATACAACTACATACAATTATATAATTTATATACGATTATCTTAATTTGTATATGATACAAATACAATTTATATGCAATTATATACAATTATATAATTTATTAATGTGTATATTGTACAATTATATTAATTTGTATATAATACAAATACAAATTATATGCAATTATATAATTTATATATTATACATTTATCCGATTTTGTATATAATACAAATATAATTTACATACAATTATATGTATAATTTATATACAGTTATCTTAATATAAACACCGACTGTCGCCTCTCGTCCGCAAAGGGTTAAACGTAGAGATAGACATTCTTTATTACGGATGTAAGTTGAAAACAAATCATAAATAACAAGAAATCATATTATTCATAACTATCTGCATCTTCGCGTGATAAAACACTGCTCTTTTCAATAAACCATTATTATTTTTCTGGAATATCTAAAACGTGTCTAGTATTCGTAAGAGATCCGTGAAACACTCTTCGTGAAAAACTGTCATCTTCGTAACGCAGGTCGATATCGTACCAGTGAATTCCGAATATCATGTCGTAAGAGAGTCGACTATAATTGAATTATACGCGCTATCTGGCCGGTGTTTGGTGGTCACGAAACGTCTAGTGTTCCGCTGAATGGACCGCGTCCAAGTGATCCGGTGTTCCATCGGGGCAAGCCGTCGTTTATCAGTGGTGGTCAGCAGTTAATAGTTATTGTGTCGGTTGCGATGTAACGCGTCCTACTATGGCCGAATAGAACGCGATAACACCGATAACGTCGCTGCATCGCTGATAATTCAATTATCTCCATTTTCCGCGGACCGGTGCCCGTCGAAATGAGTACGATCGAACGTGCGCGCTCCCGTTCGACTCGCGCCGAATCGAGTCGAGTCGAAGCTGTCGAATTTATAGCGGAATATTCAATTAACTGGCAAACGAGCGATCGCCGTTGACGACTCCAGCTGCTCGGGTTCGCGTGAACTCGCTGTTCCGCCGCGATAAATCGTCGCCGGCTCGTTCGCTGCGGGCTCAATTATCGAATCGCTAGGGCGACGAGGTCGACGAGGTCGACGAAGGCGACGGGGCTGCGGGAGCACTATGGAAGGACCACGGAAACGAGTGCCGCGAGAAGACCCTCGTGCTCGGCCGCGTTACAATTACAAACACCGATGCGTCTATTATTCCTACGATTAAACTGCGCGGCACGTTCCTGTTACGGTGATAATCGCGAGTTTTTCACCTTCTCGGACCGACCCGACGCGACCCGGCCGTTAACGCGACCCATTACCCAGCATCCTCGTTTCCTTTTAATTACCACATCTCGCGCGCATTCTATTGTGCGAATTAGTCGCGTCCCCGTTCGCGGATATTCCCGGTACCCGGGCTCCGTTATTAGTCCCGATCAGAGACATCTTTGATATACAGTTCGCCTCGGTAACTCGCCGGATAAACTTCGCGAAGTTGTAATCGTCTTGGGACCGCGAAAGATACGGTTAATTTCGCAGAGCAATAATTTCCGATTTACGGAAGGGGGGGGTATCGAGCTTTGACACATCCACCGAGAGAATTATTAGCAAGTGTTCCAAGCGACTATCTCGTATATTCAGAGCTAAAATATCCCTGTGGTTTTATGACCTTTACTTTTTTTAACGGAGCGAACGATACGATAAAATGGTCTGTAAATATCTTACCAGAAAAGTTCTCCGAAGCGAGTCCGGAATAGCGAGTTTCCCTTTAGGAGGTACTCCCTGCTTTCCGTCTAAAATGAGCCGTCGGAGTCGTAATCAGGATTTCTAGCAAAGTCTACCGAACGAATGTGTACAGTAACCGCTCGGTATTCAAAGCGAACACAATAACCGCCGGGAGTGTATTAACAATAGAAAAGCTTTAATCGTGAAAGAAATAACATGCGGACGTCTGAACTTTCGACTGATTTCTGACCTTATTCGAAGCTTACCAAGTTTCCTCACGTTGACCGTAAATTCCTAAGATCTTTCGTCAGAAGAATCCGCGGTTATGATTCGGAAAACGATTCTTCCGGATAGGGTGCTAAAAATCACGATAGTTTCGAACAGGATGCGGTTAGATAAAATTTCTACGCACGTAAGATTTAATGCTAGTGTTGTTATGCTGTGCTTTTACCACATTTATGAATTTACCATTATTGAAATTATACTGATACATTTATAAGTAGTTCATTCGATTTTGTTTCGTTGGAAAATTGTTTCATCGTAAAAATCGCAAGAAATTTAAATAACTTGTCAGATTTCAAATTTCGAAGAGGAACAATTCTATCTGTTCTTAAAAAGAAAGAAAACAATAAATTTTGTTCGCACCTCATATTTATTCTGTTATTACAATAATTTAATATAACCGTAACTTATGCCCTGTTACCAGCGTGATGGCGATTTATGGATATAATTTTTGAGAAATATATGTCGCAAATAAAATTACCTTATACGTTATTTGACCTTAAATTATTTTAATAATTTTAATTTCATTATTTGACTATAAATAACCTTGTACCTAATTTTTCAATAGACCTAATATATTATAAATTGATAACTTCTAAGATCTATGTACCGATTTCTACGGATCTCGTTAAATCGATAGGTTGGTTAACTACATGGTTAACTGCAATAAACCTGTTTTATTCATGAATTTATCTCTCCGATAACAAAAGTAAAAGTAGTCATGAAGTAGATACGAAATAAAAATGCCTCGATAGGTATACTAACAGATCTGTTCCGCGAGTGTTTACGCTGTTGCGTAAAGAACGAGTACGTGTAAGCTAATTAAGTCCGTTAATGTTGCATGCATTAATTATGTATCCGGGTGTCCGTAGAAATGGATAGATAAACAAGAGCCGTTCGTAAATCGAGTGTTAAACACGACGAAACAGCCCTCCCTCAACCCGGGAATGACGCGGTGCATCGCAAAGGCCATCGATTGTTCCGATATCCCTCGTATCCGAGGAATCGCTCCGGGCTGAGGCAAAAGGATCCGCGGATAGCTTTATTTCCATCCGTCCGCGCGTTATTCCCAGGGCCATCCAGGAAGCGTTCCCATTGTTTGCGCGACGATAGAACGTTAACTCGCGGTCGTTGCGTTGAAATGAACGGCCTACATTTGCTGGAATTCGGGCATACCAATCGCGGGAATTTTGTTTCGCCGGCGCGGTGCTGGGTCGCTTGCTCGCGGAATATTATCCCCTTTTATCTCACGGCCGACTCGTTTACGCGGCTCCGTAAAAATGAAGCCGAAACTTGGCTGGATTTACGAGTGACCGCCCGATGGACGAGCGACTGCGTCGGAGATAAGAACGTAAAAACCGGCGCGCGCGAATCTCGTACCGAGGGAGAATCGAAATTTGCTCGTGGCGTGGTAGCGAAAAATACCGGCCGGCTCCATGCCGCGCTAAAACGTTTGCGGCGCGTTCCTATATGTTTCATTCTTTGAGAACAAAGCAGCGACGTTCGATCGGTTTAACTTCGTGGAAGCCCACTCGACCGTTCTCCGCGGGCAAGTCGAATAGAAAATTCCATTGGAAATCCGGGACTGTTACGAATTCGCTGCGTCGAGGCTGTTCGCAGTTATCTTTCTGTGACTGCTGCCGTTCGAGAAACTCGCGCGACGATCGTCCAACGAGAATCCGGCTCCGTGTGGAGGGATAACGCGTCGATCGCCGCTGCGAAACCAAAGGGGAACGGTCTGGAAAGGGCCGTGTGCCGGCCCGATGGAAAGAATCCATCGCGATTCGAAGTTGCCCAGGTTCGCTGCGGAAAATAGAGCGGAAATATTTTCGGGGGCGCAAAACCGCAGCCCGCTGCAACGGGATCGCCCCGAGTTCCGAAAGTTCGAGAGCCCGCGATTCCCTGGCAAACGAACCGAACGTTAATGACTCTGCCGAACCGGTACGAAATCCGGGGGAGTTCGAGGGACCGATTCCAGGAGAAGCCAGCCAGAATTTACGATAGCTCTGGGATATCTTGGCGGCTTGGCGAGGCGCGGCGACACGCGTCGCGCTCCAAATAGGTTGTTGCACACCGATTACCACCCTGTCGTCGCTAATCTAGTTCGGTATCGGGACTGATTAACCGATCGACGTCGACAGCTTTCTATAGCAGCCCCGGGAACCATTCTTATTCTTTCCATAAGCGCTCTCTGGAGTGATCGCAAAATCATGTTCGACGTAGGTTTGTCTGAGAGAGTTACATTAAAATTGTTTTTTCCGTAAATACTGCATACTTCCTTTTAACACTGAATGAATCGACGATCAAACGTGATTTGTATGTGCTGCATTATGAAAATAATAAGGTTCAATTTATTTAGGCTTTTTGTGATTTTTATATTATAAAGAGACAAAAAACATTATTGCAAAATCTATTTATAATCAATATTTTGTTCTTAGTCACATTGCTCTTAACCTCTTAAGCATGACTGGATTTTACGCGAATGAAATTTATCGTAACTAAATTAAATTATTTTTTAAATTATTTTTCTTAATATATATTTCTTTGGTATAGCTATATGTATAGAGTATTATTTATTGTATATTCTTTTCTTAGTATATTGTACATATACACTTTCACTTTAATCGTTTATTTTAATAACTAATAATACAATTGAGTAAAGCACGAAACATCCGCGAAAGCCACTATAGTGGCGCGTCGTGCGTGAGAGGTTAACTCTTTGGGGACGGAGACACTCGACGGGCGAGCGTCGCTGTGGACGACAGGTATTGAAGCACGCAGTAAAGAAAATATTCATTTCGCACGTTTGCGTTATAAAAACTAAAGCTTTATTCAAATAAGACTTCATTGCTAATAGTCTCTAATTTCATTGAGAGGCAACTAGACTTCTTAGGCTAGTATCCTCATGTGTATCTTACCGTTTAGAATGACAGACGTACGCAGCAGCAGCGCGAAAATTGGGCGGCTATATGCCGACACGCGTCTGGAACGGTAAAAACGCTTGGGCGGCTATATGCCGACACTCGTCCCCAAAGGGTTAATATTAAGTATGCTGTCTCCGATTACACTTCTAAAGACATTTTTCAAATTCGAGATATCAGTTAACAAATTTATTATACCATACCCAGAATATTAATGCTAAACCTACCGAGCAATAAATATAACTAACATATATTACGATGAGAACGTAATCGTTGATGAGGTCACATTTGTTTAGATCCTGTCATTTTTACCAGAACGCATACTTGGATCAAGAAATTAAAACAAAATTTTGAGAAACTTCGAAACAAAAAGTGTGGAGTCGATCATTCATAGTATATAAATATGATATTGTATACATCACAGTAGATTCTGTGAAAGTGTTGATATCTCTAATAATGATGGAACAGAAATGACCAAACCGGCCATTTCATCGTCGATGGTTTGACGTTAAAACAGTGATGGTAGGCGAAGCGTTGCGTTTGCGTCGTCAGTTCGTTTCGGTGCCACCGGGCAACGTTGTTGAAACCCTGATTGAACGTTTCGCGGCAATTGCATGCCGAACGGAAAGGTTTTCGCGAAAATTTGCAAGGAAAAGGGGCATCCCGGCGACGAGTCGTCGCCATCGGCACCGCTCGTTTCCCTTCGGAGGGAAGTTGCCTCGGTCACGAAAGGCGGCACCGATAACCATCGCTGTAAAAGTATGTACGGCGGATAGGCGCTGTCGTCGGGACGCAATCTTCGTTTCGATAGATTCGGGAAGCGAATCGCGCAGCGTCGACGTCCGAGTTAATTTTCGACAGCAGTGTTTCGACCTGAGAATCGGCCGGGTGGGAGTAAGTTTGCGCGATAACCCGGAAATTCGCTCAGACCTCACCCTACGTTCGATGCACGTACAGTGACACGAAATAAGGTGGAAATTGCCTCGGAGAAAATCAAATATCCACGGTATTACGAGGTGCACGACTTAACGAGAACCTATCAAGGTGTCCGCGCGTATGTGCACGTGTGCACGGCTGTGTTTGCGTGCATGCACGCGATTGTGTGCGCTGAGATGTAGAATGAGTGGGCGGACGAAAGCGAAATTTGGTTGAGGCACGTTCTGCAGCGGCCGAAACGATTTATCGACCCCCGATTCGGTTAATGGTCTTTAATTGACTCCGGTAATCGGGCTTTCGGCGTTCCTCGACGAGCAGACCCTATCGAGCTTCAACGACCCGATAACGATCTTTCGATTCGACGAAGCGCGACCGCCTCGCTTTAATTTCCTCTCGAAAATCCGGAAACGGAGACGACGCTGAAATATCGGCCGCGGAAAAGCTTCCAGAAGGAAAATCTGGTTTGCTCGACCGTGTCTAGCAGAATTCGCGAAAGAATTATGGCTCCCGTCGCCCCGACCAACGAGGTCTTCTCTCGTCTCCTCTCGTCTGTTCCCGTCGCTCGTCTTGTGTCGCATAGCTTTTCAATTTCCGCTGGTAATTTGCATAACCGAGAGCTCGGTGGCGGCGTAAAAGCGATTTACTGTTCGCGAGGAACGCGACTGGCATAATTCCACGCTGACTCTCCCTCTCTCTCTCCTCTCTCTCTCGTACTCTCTCGCCCTCCCTGCACCCTGCAACTTGCAGCCTGCAAGGGTAGCAAACGCCAAGCAGCTTCGTAAATTTCCTCTGGTCGACCAGAGGACAAGGGATCCAGCGGTCTGGGTTAGATCACCTAACTTAGGTGTCGCGTGCGGCCGAACGATCGCCACCGCATTCGGCTTCCCTATAGAGCGCAGTCGTCGCGTCCTGGATGTCCCGGATATCCCGGATCCTCTCCGAGACAACCTCCACCCTTTAACGCGATTACCACGCCAAGGAAATAGAAATTAACACACACGAAGCCGGCCCTGATACTGATGCGACATCCATTATTTGTCAACTGTGCTGGACGTGCTCCGTTATTATAAGCGACGGTAAAACTTTAATATCTTTTCCAGACGTCACAGTTTCGCGTCTCCGTGGCTGCATTATCAAGTTGTAAAATAAAATTGACAGCTCCTGTTTGTATAATGCTATTTCGGGTGAGCATTTTACAGAAACATAAAAAAGGAATAATTCTATACGGATCCTGTTTGAAAACGCCTTGAAATGTAATGTTATTTAACACCTTACCGATCGATAGCCTATAAATCGACTTTTACCCCCGATTGGTAGCCTGTGAATCGACTGTCATGGTAATCAATAATTTGATACTTATTATTGATATAAATGCGTTAGATTGTACTACCGCAAGCTTCAATATTATTATATCATTTTTTAGATGTTAGATTTCTTTCGCAATTAATAAAATAAATAAAATCAAAATAGGAACGAAAATTTAACATTGAGCTAACTTTTCGCGTCCGAATGTCCAGTTGGTAAAGTGTTAAGAAGAGTAACACGATTTTATTTAAAATTAACGTTCGATGTAATCCTGGTATTTCAAAAATTCAATACAATTTTCACTTATAAATCAATATAAGTCTACTTTGGCTTTGAATGGTGCACGAAGATATGAAATTATGCAGAACGAGGTTGAATCATATAGAACTCGATGAAAAGTTAGAATTATATTGAATTGCAGCTATTTTCACCCCGAAGCAGCATCATATGTATACCCGCCGAAATTCCGGGCTTCAATATTTTCTAGCATTGCAATCATTTCTAACAATTCTGTATATATTATTCTAAAATCGTTTGATCGCAGCCGAAATCGTGAGAGCATCGCCTCGTTGCCGAAATTCGTGTGGAAAGTTAACAGATTCGCATTGCCTGGTCCAGCACGCGTATAGACATGCGACATCTAATTATAATATGTAAAAGGCCAAGGTGGCGTTATGGAAATTTTAAGAGTAAATTAAATGCATAGAGACTTTCCGGAGCCATCGCAAAAGGGAGTATATGCATTACATCCGGTCGGTTAAATGCTCGACTTGGACCACTCGCTCGCCCTGGAAACGAAGAAACGCAGAAACGAATCTGCTTGCCGTTGTAAATTCCGTTAACGGCGTTTCCGAAGAGCATCGTGGAAAACAGCCTTAACTCGATCGTGGCGCGAACTCGACCCCATAAAAATGCCCGACGCTCGGCGTAATATAAACTTCGGGGAAATTACACGGAAGCACCGAGGCGGAAAATACGTAAACAAAAAGTCGCGGCCGAACGGAGTTATTAAGATATACATCGGCGCTGCACGGTAAATATAAATTTGAACGAGGAAGTTTTCCGTCCCGGCGTAGCCAGCGATATTCGAATATCCGGGCGTAATAACGGCGAGGGGTCGCGCAACCGATTCCCCCGTCAGGGAAATTTCATCGGCGATCGCGAGCGAATTTTTCAGGGTTTAAACGACCGAGCCCGCCGGGAAACAGGGCGACCTGTTATATTTGTTCGTCTTTTCGCGGCGAGAGAACCGTAACGTCACGGCGAAACGTTTGCGCGTGTAACCAAACACAGCGGCGCGACAAAATATTTGCCCGGGGAATTACCGGATCCGGTCGCGCGATCCTTCTCGAGGCAACACACACCGTCTTCTCATTTCAAAAATTTAAGAAAAACAATTTCCGTCCGCAAACCCCCCGATCTACTGCCGCGCGATCTCAGTTTATCCTTATTTTATTGGATTCTGCAGCAACCAGGATTTCCTGTAAAATTCCAGAAGGAAACACGCGAAACTCCCCGGTCCCGTTTCGTGCTAGAACGCGCGCCCCGTGATCGTTCGCGAGTCGGCTACGACGCCCCGGAGCTTCTTATTACGCGAACAATGCTTCTTAGAATCCGGCTTTGCTACGAGACGCCAGAGACAGAGAGGCAGCCCGATACGTTACAAGCTGCCGCTGTTTACGGCTCGTTTGAAACGCGAAGCACTGTTTTCTCTGGAAAAATTAACCTTCGCGAACGGGCGAACGCGTTCGGAGCGTGCACGGCTGTCGGGGGAGGGATTATCGCTGCGGGCTTTCCTGTAAAAATTAACGTAGGCGCAGCGCAGCAACGACGTTATTTCGAAATCCCTTTGTTCTCCGGGAGGAAAACAGTGGGAAAACAAGAGACGGCTATGGAAGGACTTGTGAGAACGTTGCTTCGCGCTTTCAGGATGAAAGCGCCCTTTTGGCTAAGCGGTAAAACTATTTTCCGATTGAAATCATACATTTGTGCTGAATCCTTTTATCTTGTATGATGAGACCTTATGGAGGGTGGTTCACGCAACTTGAACGCCTCTTGTAACTTTCAAAGCATGCGTTGTATGAAATATTTTGTAACAAATGTTGCGTGATTTAAAAGGGCACGTTATGTAATGCATTTAGTTTTATTATAGGCGAAGGCATTCCGGAGATTTGGAGATCAATTTTGTTTTTATTTTATAGTAGAATACTGTATTTTTACATCAAAATATGCAGGAATATCCAACTCTGATTAAAAAAGTATTGATCGTTGTTAGCTTTATATAGCAGACAAGCAATCTCACTTTATTTCTTGAAAAGTTTCTTACGTTAGGGCTAATAAAGGTCAATAAATTTTTACTAAGAACTTGAAATTCTTTTATATTTTGATACGAACAATACAGTATTCTATTTAACAAAATAATATCGGTGTTCAAATCTCTTATATGCTCTCACCTACGATGATACACATGCTCTACAGAATGTATTTCTTTAAACTATACAACTTTTATATACAAAATATTTTTCGACGCATATTTGAAAATTATAAAGGGTGCACAAAATTCGTGGATCACCCTGTATATATGGTCTTGTTAAAATATAAATAATAAAATCCATTCGATAGTATTTACATATAACAACACTATTCTAAAAAAGAAATATTGCTTGTACAAGAATAAATATTCAATATACAAGAACAAATATCGAATATATAATATCAATAAATTTTGAAAAAATTTAATACCAATAATATATAACATTTTCCTTCGAAACTCTTGTAATATATATATAGGAGCGTCAATAATTATAAAAATCACTCTAACTATAACAATAGCACCTAGTAAGTAACAGCTACTATTACTTTGCAGGTTACAGGTCAGATTTTTGAATATTTGAATATGTATTAAAAATGAAGGAAGAAAATAAAGGATTTCGCGCAATTCAAATATATGCATAGTACAGTTATAGTCATCCAACAATTAGTTCAATTAAGAAAACGACAGTACCATCAATAATTATACGTTTCGGTTGTTTCGAAGTAGGTTTCATAGAAATCGTGCGAGCGTGTTAACAACGCATAAAAATTAAGACAGGTTATATCGCGTCACGATCCAACTGACTTTTTTTCGCAGACTTTTTTTTAATTTCGAGGGTACTCGTGAAAGTTTTTACCGCTTTTGGGGAGCCTCTTGCCCCATAGTGAGCCGCGTGAAGCGTGCGCCGTTGAAATTCGAGACACGAGTATCGTTCCACGCGAGCCTTTATCCACGAAAAGACGGCGTACCTCTTTAACGACGACGACGCCGTAAAAATCGATCCCGTTGGCCCAGAAAAATATTGCCATGGAAAATTCTGCTAGCTCGCTGGGCTGACGTTATGCGAGCGCCGATAAAGAAACGAGAAAACCACGTTGGACCCTATCGATTCGACTCGGTACCTTTTTGCCAGCGACTTGGGAGCTCCGTCGTCGGAGATTTCGGCCGGCTTCAGCGGACCGCGAGATTAATGGTGGCCATCGAGGCTATCGGATGCCAAGCTCCTGTAATTTCAACGGGAATCCGGCTCGCAGCCGAATCGGAATTGTTTCGAGCTGCCCGATTTAACGTCAGCCGAAATTCCAGCTCTTTCCAGCGAACTATCATAACGGCGGTGACGCGTCAACTTACATCTTTCACAGTTTTCGAGGAGCACGCGCGCAGCGCCGCCGGTGCAGCCACGGAATTGCATCCGCTGTTATTCGGCCGCGATTTCATCCGTCAGGGGAATGAGAATCGCATCGATCGAACCTTTTCTTCGGCGCGTTTTTCCCGAACAAAGCTGCCATCGGGAAAAACTTCGGATGACTGCCGGACGAGTTTTCCCCCCCGTTCCGATGAATCTAGTTGCCCCCGCTTCTTTCCCCCGTTCACCGTCTCGACGAAGTTTCGGAGGAAACTTCGTACCTTCGACTAAATTATGTCGATTACCGCGGCGCCTTTGAAATCCGGGGGTACGCGAATCGCGTTTGTCGCTACAGAATCCGGTCTTCAGACATTTTTACAAGGGAACCCGGGAATGAAGACTACGGGTAGAAGCGTGTTACATTACCCATTTTATGAAATAAAATTCTCAATCGAAGCAACAATTCTTACGATAGACCGAACCTTCAAGATTGAAAAAAAAAGAAAAGATTTGGAAATAATTCCCGAATACAGCCATTTATAGCGAGGATAAAACTTTGAGCGAAATTTAAGACATTGCATTCTGTTTGATAAACTAATTGAAGAGGAGCGGAACGATGGCTCCAACTGTCTCCGATCCGACGCGCGCTACAACGTGCCATATATCATTTTGACCAAAATCATGTCGCCGACGTCAACCAATGATTGATTCGTCGTCGAGCGACGCCGTAGGCTAGCGCCGCTTTGCAACGAGGTGAGTCGATGTCCGGTTAGGAAAGAGCGATTAGCATACAGCTACTCGAATAATTTCCCAGCTACGAGGATCCGACGATGCAACCGTAATTCCGTCGCTCCTCGATGCACCTGCCGCGATTCAAGGCGAAACGGTTCGACGGGATTGCGGAATTGCATCAGACGAGATCACGAATTTCATGGAAATCCAACGATAGACCAGAAGCCTTCTGCACGCTTTTGTTCGTGGCGGTGCATTCACGCGAGAGTCGTTACGGGCAAATTGTGGGTACCGGACTACCGTGATGTCCTAGCCAAGGTGGCGGACGCTGCATTGTCGCCTATGCAACCGAGTAGCTGCATTCTTCGGGCAAAAACCGCGGGGACGACGCGAAACCGAATCGCAATTCCAGCGTCCCTCGTTTCCGCCAGCCATTGCTGCCGGATCTCGACGGTGGCAGAGGAGAGACCTTGGGGAAGCAGGCTAAGGAAATTGAAGTGATTAGGCCACGTAATAAGTTTCTAAGTAACGTAATTATCTAATAAGTTTGCACAGTAACTGCTGTACAGAAACGCAGCGAATTAATTAAGCCTGGTCCGAGAGCGCTTCGTCGTTACATCCTGCCTGTACTCTGGAATTAGCTAATACAAAATGCATTTTTATTATTTAATGCATTGCGTCATTTATAATTTTGTTCCTTTAATATATCGAATACAATTTTTAAAATAATGCTTGTAGACTCGTTAGTTTTTCTATGAGAGAATTGCAGATAATTGTCAGAAAGTAGATAGTCGAATACAATATATCGTCTCTATAAGAGTCTATTGATTAACAATAACTTTGTATAACTGCAATAGTGGTGACTTGAAGTCAAATTGGCTCTGTATCAATTAATGGTGACCCGACGTCATATCGTTAGAGGTACCATTATCGATATGGGCTCGATTTGACGTCAAGTCATCATTACTGACAGGCAGTCTATTTGACGTCAAGTCACCATTACTGATGCGGTGTCAATTTGACGCCACGTTACCGCTAGTGATATTATTAGGTTGATAAAAAAAAATCGCGCGATTCTTGACAATGTAAGTCTACATTTTCATCCGTCAAAAGCCGTACGAACTTTTCGGTCAATTTTGGCCATTTACAAAAACGTCCTAATGCAAAATTTTCAATGACTCACACGCGAGAGCTAAGAAAGCATTCCGGGAAAGGGAAATGAATGGCTCTTGATTTCCCTTATAAATTAGAACACGAATTTGCGGAGCGGCCTGACATTACCATCGAGAAGCAATAATCATGAACAAAAGCGATTGGATTTCACGGTGCTCGGCGAATCGGGCACGCGTTAGAAGCATAATTTCCTCCGTATTCGGGCTATCGAGTGCAGCCGCGAACGCGATGCAAATCGTCGCTGGGAAAACGGAGGGGAATGAAAGAAAGGGATGGAAAGGTTCACGAGAACGCGAGTGGCTCTCCCGAAAGGCTTCTCGAAAAACCGGGTCGTCCTTGTCCCAGTGACTGCGTGCTCCCTCGAAAACCATGCGCAAATTTTATCGAAGGTTATGAACGTCGAGCGGCGACCGACGCCGAAGTGACGAGGCAGAAGGATTACTTATGCGCGGTTTGTCAAAAGGAACGGGACTTAGCCGGTCGCCGAACGTGCCCGTCATTTTTCCGACAGCTCCTACGCCTTTCTTGAAAGATACTGGGATCATCTTGTCCCATTCGATGCTCTTCGTTGTTTTACAGGGCGCTTGCCGGTGAGCTTCCCGCGTTCAGGAGAAATAATATCGATAACGCTGTCGCGCTTGCTACAATACATCGTACGTTGTTTGAACGCGCTCAGGACCACGGTATAATGTGATCGGAAATTATGCCGCTGTATTTGGGTTTGCATTACTCTGCACAGTCGTTGAAATGCATGGAACATTTGCATCAGGGAAAATGCATCACGTTTGCAACAGTGTGGATACCATTTCTTCGAACGCATTGAATTATTTCTAGACCGCTAGCTGACCAGTTAGCCAGTTCTTGTTTAAAATAAAAATCTAAAACTGCTGCTTCAGATTAGCACAAAGAAAGTTATCGCCTAACTCAACACATGTAGGAAAAACACATGTGTAACCAGGTTCTGATGAAGTTATTATTCTTTTCACGTAGTTGCTTTCGAATATTCCATATTTCTATGTCACACTAATGCAATAATTTCCTAGGATGCGCTTGATTTTTGCTATACACCATAAGAGTGTTTTCCAATCGGTATTTCAATCAATAAAATTTCTGATCACAACATGTAACAGGGAAAGAATGATCTAGCCGTTCTCGTTAATATAATGAGGATCTATTACTGCAATTAATTTGAGTCTTCCAACTCCTCATAAATCAAATCAATTTCCGAGTTCACAGTGCCACCATTTGGCTAAAATGTATTTGCAGAAATAATTACTCCTTGTTGATGGATCTCTGTTCATTACAGTTCTTTCTGTGTTAGATACATCATCTCAGTCTGTCCAAAAGAGTACACTTTTCATCGGTACAAGAGCAATAGCACTTTGTCGATGAATATCTGTCCAAAAATAACTTTTCCACGATGTCAAGTAATATTATTTGTTTCTATCTCATTTCATCCACATCTGTCAAATCTAGTATTCCTGTATACAAGTCATGGGCTAAACCATTAGAAGAAATTAAACTCGAATTTGACCATTCTTTCCAGAAACATTTGCATAGACTCGATAGTTCAGGAGCAAAATATTCTCAAAAATTGAGAGGGGAAGATTCGCCTTTTAGAGGATGATTGCTTCTCGTCGCGCTTCAAACATAATATCGTCGTGTTCAGAAGGGTTCGTAGAACTCGTTAGATTAGGCTAATGCCCCCTTGGCCTCGTACGACGAGACCGACCGGTGTAATTTAATGTCGAATAGCGAACGGCACTTGTTGGGAGGTTTTATGTGCCATCAGGTGAGTCGCTTAAATTATAAATCCCAGCGACGGTTATTTCATATGAAACTTCACCGATGGGAACAACAGAACTTTTCCAATGAACTATTAATTACACAAACAAGTAGAACGTTGTATAGTCAACGAGAACTATTCTTTTCACCTTTTCTTCAGTTCGAGCGAACAACGTGTTTACTCGCTCGAAGAAAACAAGCTTCGCCCGATGTTCGTTCGCTAATTTCCGCAGCACGCTTCCGGTGCCCGAAGAGAGGCATTACGGTAAGCGTATCACGAGTCCTCTCGCGAATATCTCGGTTCAAGAGATTACAACGAGAGCAGCGCGTCGGGCCGCGTAAGAACACGCCGGCGACGTTACACCGGGCAAGTTAAATTTGAGGAATAGCTGAAACTTGCCCGAGAAGCGAGTTAACACGTTCCAAGGATCTGCACCGTGCGTTGTTCGAGGCAACTCGAGTAAAAGTTACAAACGTTCCCAACCGTGGAGGAATGCTTGCCGCAGAGCTCGGGTCACGCCGAATATTCAATGCTGCTCTATCGCGAAGCAACGCGACGCGCGGTGATCCATGGCCGCTTAAATGAATTTTTTTCGGTCTCTAAAACCCGTGAGATATGCGCTTTTAATCCTCGGCGCAGACGGTAGTGGGGCCGATTAATGCAGGGATTTTTTTTATTCTACAGAAAAAGAGCAGAAAGAATTAAAAGATGCAGTGTATATTATTGGATAAACATGAGGGTTTTTATTCGATCGATAAAAAAGCACAGAGGATAAAAAGATGTGGTATATTTTATTCGATAAACATGAAGGTAGTTGTGACCGAAAACAAACCAAAGGCACAGTGATTGGTCACCTAACGGTAACCGGTTTCACTAATCTAATTGTTTATTCTCGAACCGAATATCTCAGCAAAAACGATTCGACAACAAATAACCAATACTGTTTTCACTAAAAATATAGTCATTTTCGATCGATGTAAAAATATTCTGCTCGCTCTGTGAAACGTTTCAAAGTTTATTTTTTCTAATCTTTATTTTCAATATTTCAACGGGACGAAACTTTTGTATTCAAATAAAAGGATAGAAAGTAATAACGCAATATTGCACGAGCAAGACATAATTATTTTCACTTATACTTCATAAATATTGCATACGTATTTAAGACGTGAGTAACAATCGTGTAAAAGAATCATATGATTCAACATAAATATACGAAATATGTGTATAGTACAGCACATTTGTTGTATAATGCCATGAGATATTATTACAAATAATTATGTATTAACCAGTTAACTGTGGCAATCTCAACTCAAATTATTTATAATTTTCATTTGTTTGTTTATTTCGTCTTGACCTCTAAACATTTTGAACATATTAAAATTTACGAATATAATTTAGTTTTCGCCAGAATTACAATTTAAATGTCAAATTGTAACCAAATTTTACGCATGACCGATATAATCGTCATGACAAAATTCTGCCACATCTTCATGACGGATATAATCGTCATGACACAAAAATTCTGCCACATCTTCATAACGGGTATATAGTCGTCAAACACACTTAACTGGTTAAATATGAAATGAAATATTATTGATTACAAATAATTATGTATTATGTGGCTGTATAAAAAATACAGATATACCGAAACCTGGCAAAAGCACGCGTGTCCGATGAACTCTTAGCCGAAAATGGCGGTTGTGGGGTAGCAAGAAGGTGACGGAAGTCAGGAGGTGTTTGTAATCGGCAGGACTTCGGGCCTCGTTTCATGGAATTTCCGTGTTGCGTGCTCTTGGGGCTAATAGGAAGGGTTCATTTCTGCCAATAAGGGAAACGTGTTTACCCTACTTCTGCGAAGGGGTTAACATGGACGGGTTGATGAGAATCGGTTCTACGTTTCCCTCGACTGACTTGTTCTGAGCAACGGCTAATACAAAACGTTTCCAACAGTCATCCTAAAGTACAGATTACACGGTTACAAATGATTTTTCCACGATACCGTTGCGACTAACTCGAACAAATGGTACCATTTCGCTAACGACACGTTCGCCTCGAACTGAAAATCTCCGCGGAATGACTTATTGAAACGCGAGGCGAGACTTGAAATTTGTTAGCCGAAGTTATGGCAACGGGCACGGGTGGTACCGCATGCTTCGACAGAGCCATTTTCATTTGATTTCAAGCTGAAAGCCTTTCCTGGCGTCGCGACGCAAATTATGGGCTGGGAAACGTAGGTGCGACGCTGATACGCGGCGTTGTCGGACTAGCTTTTAAGGGGTGAATTTAGATCGTAAACTACGAGTTGAAAGTTGCTCGGCATTATACACGGCAGCAGCTGTCTCGCCTACGCGGGAATATAAATTATTCGTTCGGTCGGCGGGTAGACGTTTCGTGGCGTGACATGGATAGACCAGTAAAAGAGGCGGCCGCCACGTGGCTGAAATTATCGCCACCCTGTAATATCGGTCTCGTGCTTCTCGTCTCGCAATTCTAAGTGACTCGGTACACAGTGATTCGAGCAATAGAAAAAAAATCGAAAATTAATACCTTTTTTCTTATTAAATAATCGTAATCGAAAGTCTTCATTCATATGTGGATAATTGGAAAAGAAACAGCAAAGTAACCCGTAACACCTGGGGAACACGTTAATATGGACATCAGTCGCTTTGCATTTGTTTCCTCAAGTATTTCCCTGTGGTATCTCCGTGTTTTTAACATCGATTTATTCAAAGTTAACGGCTATAAATATAAATATTAATTATTCAATTAAAGGTATTAAACACTTGTTATTTTGATTGTTAAATGTTTTAATTGTTTATTGTATATTTAGATTTGCATATTTTATTTTCTTCTATTCAAGTATCTTTCAACTAACTTTTAGACTTCTTTAAACTAACTTTTGTTGGAACATGCCTTGGGATTTCAACGGAAAACTATTTCTTGAACCTTCCTCTACATTATTATAGCATATTTTCTTGCCGAAGCTTGTCGGCTTAATTGTAATTATTTTTTTTATACGCGCATCCGAGAATAAATCGAAATGTGAAATGAATGAAAAAAATGAATGTTTCTTTTTATAGAACACATTCCATTTAAACGATTGCACAGAAGAAGTTTACAAAGATTAAGACAAATTTTTCAACCTTCTATGTGTGAATATTAACCCTTTGCACTCGAGTGGTGACTCTGGGCACCACTAAAATTATTACAGCACGTTTCAATATAATTTTTATATTATGAAAAATTATATTACAAAAATTATTAAAAGTACAACTGTTGTTGCATGAGTTACAAGATTCAATTTTACGTGCATAAAATACATTTTGTCATGTAAGATTGACATACTGTATGTGTTTATCCGCGCACACACGATTATCTTGATGGTACGCGGTTCCCGGTGATTCTTTCGAATGACAAGGATGATAGAATTGGTGGATGTAAACGTAATAAAACTCTTTATTATAATAACACTTAACAACAATATCAAAACTATAAACGACGTTGATTCTGTGACTATTATTAATTGATTATGATGCCGCGAATAACTAACAGATGATAATGATGTCTAGACTAATGAATTTCGTATGAAGTGTATGTTTGTACTGGAGATTGTGTTGCGAGAGTGTCGAGAGAGATGCTATTTTGCTCCGAGGTAAATTCAGTATCGGCGTGCATTTTTGGTGGAACAAGCGGATTTGCTGATGATAAATTTCTAAATTGAGAGAGGGGAATGGTTGTCCTGCATGATTGGTTATTGCCAGAGTAGAGACAAGAAATAGGTGAAGAGATAGAAGGAAAAGGAAAGAAGGAAGAGGTGACCGTCCAGAGTACTGGTGACCTCCAGGTATGAACCGTACCCCGGAACGGTACGCACGTGCGATCCGCATGTCTCGAGATTTGACCGTAGCAGGCAGTAAACCCGGAAAAATACCTCGACTTGCACAGGACATACGAAATGAAAGTTTTCTAAACGCGGTAGTAGCCTAACAGTTGGTGAGCAGCTGCTGGTCATAATGTAATAAAGAGATAAAAATTTATTTGAAGTAACGACTTTTCAGAGAACTGCATGCTACGGCTGGATTTATGTTGACCAGGTCATAGAATTGTATTTTGAAGCGAAACAGTATGTCAGAAAAATTATTTTAGAATTACAGTTAAAATGGCTTCGAGTGCAAAGGTTTAATAATAAATTACAGCAGATCTGAGAAGCTTTCGGATTGAATACTTCTTATCCCCTTGCACTATAATAACGAGTCAGACTCGTAAGACAGATTTCATGCAAGATCTACTAAGTATGAACATTAATCATTTCTTCTACATCGAAATAAAGATAAATTCTTCTCTTGTCAAAGTCTAGAAACAAATGTACATAAAGACAGTAAAAGAAATAAAAACTGACTGGTCCTATTATTAAAAGGGTTAAGGACAAATAAGTGATAATCAACGAAGCGCGAAAGAAATCGTAGTGCAAAGGGTTAATATCTTATAACCAGTATGTTACTGATGTCTGATGTTTGAAAATCGTTGCAATTCTTTAATAAAACTCTATATTATTTATGTACAAATCGATTCATCTTTACATTTTCCTAAAAAAATTATGAAGGTACTAATGTCGAAAATTGATTAGTTTAAAAGATATGATTTTTGTTTCGAGGACCCATAAGATAAGAATCACTGTGCGGGGCTGCGACGCCGGATTATCGCACCCTTTCCCAAGAAGCAATCCGGTTCTTCAGCCATCCGGTCGAGTAACACAGACCGTTTTTAGGAATCTATTGGGGCAGCACCGAGTCACACAAAGCTAAAAAAATATTGTATAATATATTCAGGAGTAATCCGATACTGTAGCCTAATATTTGTTGCGTGCTGCGTTTAACACCGCCTGGCACAGACAGGGTTGACCGACTTGCGATTAAAAGCGCGACACTCGAGAAAGCAGGGATTACGGGACACGCAAGCTTCGCTGAAACTTTATCGACAGTGGGGGATCGAGAGAACGAACATCGAGGAATATTTGAGAATGTTCTCGTTAAGAAATACGAACGTTCGACCGCGCCGTAAGTGCCTTCGTGGTTTTTGCCATTCGTTCAGCTTGATCATCGCTCATTCGATCTATTTTCGTGGGGCTTCCGGTTTCCGCGGCACGAGGTAGAGGTTCCGAAGACTCTGTGTCACGCGTCGAAGAGGGTATCGATCATCTCGACGACCAGCCGATACGTCGAGAAGAGCTGATAACCGCTGCTAAACTCGAGACATCTTGACCCACGAAAAATCTATATACGTCGGCGTGCATCCGCCCGATCGTGAACGCCCCGACGAAAATATTTCGCGTCGAAGAGCGAGATCCGGAGAGGCAAAAAGAGCTCGGACAGAGATTGCTTCCCTGCCGCGGAGCCATTAGCTGTTGCGTATGCAAAGGTCGAAAGAAAATTGTTAATAAAACGTTCAGCAGACCTTAAAACGGCTTTCCAACACGTAACCGGCGTTAGAGGATCTAGTTAAAGGTCGTTTAAGTTTTTAATAGCGCCGTTAAGAACGCCAGGCCTCTCGGTAAGCAACCGGGTAGAAAGTAGATTACGCGCCACGTAAATCATATCGTATTGCCAACCGAACAACTGTGTACGCATCGAGGAAACGCGAGAAAGGAAAGCAGTTCCATTTTTACGAGAAACAAATTGAACCGTGCTGCTCGACGCTTGGTTTTACTTAATGCCGCTATTAGGATATCAGATTAGCGTATTAAGGGGAACAACACTGTGACGGATCGAAAAATCGATGCACCCGTGTTGCACCGACGTCTGTATGCAGTAGTTTGTAAACGATGATTATAATTTTTCAATGACGAAAGGAGAGCATACGGAATTATTGCTTAATTATTATTAGTTATTACAGCAAACGATTAAAATGAATGTGTATAAGCACAATACGCTAAGAAAATAATGTATATAGCTAATACTATTTATAGCTATACCAAAAGAAATATGTATTAAGAAAAATGGTAATTTAGTTACGAGAAATTTCATTCGCACAAAATCCAGCCGCGCTTAAGAGGTTAAATGTCCTATTAAATATTGGCAACTATTATGGAGATAGATTTATAAAATAACGTTTCTCCGCTCTTCGAAGAAATAAATTTTCTTTAAATTTAGTGGCCGTATTTGAAACTGGCGTGCCGAAATCTGAGGAAAATGGTCTATAAAATAAAAAAAGGATATCCAATTTGGGACGCCGTTAAATCGCCTTAAAGACGTTCCAAAACAGATGTCCCATAACAAGCATCTTAAAGACGGTTTAAAGACGTCCCGAATTGGACATCGTTTTAACGTCTGAGAGAGGAGGTCTTTAAGACACTTGAAGTATATCTCCAAGGCGTTTTTTATGTTTTCAATGTTTTTCGATTGAATCAGGCTAGTGCTTTTAAAAGCGACTTTAACATCGACGATAAATGGGGAAAATAAAAATGAACATGTGAATTTTGTTTTCACGCTTTTTATACAAATTATTCAGTCGTAGCCAAGAGCAGTCCACTGAATAATTTATTTTCTATATGATAGTTTTTCTAAAAATTCACCCGTAATAATAGAGTAAATTCTACCCAATTGTCACTTAGCTTACAAACAAAAATGGACAACGTGGGTAGCGGGAATATAATTATTCGAACTTTGTGGCTCGTTTTTATAGTTATAATCGGCAACTATAAAAATGAGCCACGAGGTTCAAAAATTGTTGATAAGGGTTTTTCGTTTTTATTATCCATACATGTATATAATTTGCTACTTTGTTAAGAGTTAATTTCTTCAAACCTACTTCTAAATTTAATCTCTATCTCTATATATTCTACAAATGGCCTACGAACGACCCAAACATCTTCTTAAACACGTCCATAAGACGTCCATAAAATGTCCATAAGACGTCTGAAGCAGTTCTTAAAAATATCTAAAAGAGATCTTGATTTGTAATACAGGACGATTCTAGGGCGTTCGTAGGACATTCAAGACGTCCGAATGTTATACACTAAATATCTTTAACCCCATGCACTATAGTAAAGAGTCAGACTCGTGGTGAAGATTTTATGCAAGCTCTACTAAATGTGAATATTATTAATTTCTTCTACAACGAAGCAAAAATAAATTCTTTTGTAATCAAAGTATAGAAACGAAGGTAAATAAAGACAATACAGGAAACAAAAACTGTCTGGTCTTATTATAAAAAATTTTAAGGACAAATAAGTGCTAATCAATGCAGCATGAATGGACCGATAGTGTAAGGGGTTAAGACGTCTTTGTGATATCTGAAACATAATGTTGGACAAATCACAATTTTGTTTGAATATTTCAGTTTTAACATAAATTTTCAAGGTTGAAAATGTTCATATTACATCCTTTCTATTTTCACTTATTCTGCAACATTTCAACTTTATCAAAGAAAAGTCATCGCTTCATTTCATCTCTGTAAAAAGTTCTTTGATTTTGTCACCGCTTCGTTACTATTAGACCACTGTGCGCCCTCTCGAAAACGGCGGTCTTAGATTATTTCGCGATATCCGTCTGCTTGTTACGTACTACGCGCGGAATCGTTGTATCGTTTTTTCGGGTATCGGAATTTTTCCGCACGTTGTGAGATTCGTTTCCAGCGGTGAAGAAGAGACTCGGCGCAATGAAAAATCTTGTGAATCGTTATTTATAGGCTGGCAGATCTCGGATAGAGTTGGCTCGCTTCAAGGTATCTAGACCGGAAAGTATTCGCGATTCTCGGCGCGGTGGCCTGGACAGGTCGCTCGGAAGATTCTTTCGCCGGAAAGGCCGGATTCCGCGGAATAAAATACGGCCGCGTGCACCTACGCACCTTGAGGAACAACCGGTGGAACCGCAGAGAACGATGCGCGATAAATTTCCTTGCCAGAAATATTACACAATTTTCGCGAGCTTTTCCAGAGATAGAAAACAATTTATCGTATTTTCGCATTATTTTTCGTTCTCTACGAAACCGATATTGTCTCGGTAACTGAAATTTTAGATATTGCTCTGTCCCTTTAAATATTGCTCTGTCCCTTTAAATATTGCTTTTGCTTCCGTAAATAATTCGTGAAATTCAAGAATCGGGTCTAAATTCAATGACTAAATCTAAGTCTCTAAGTAGTAACCAAGTTGACCTTTGCTTAAAAAGTATATGGTAGGTTTTCATGCAATGAAAAGCGAAGAAATTGGTGAAAGGAAATGTCGTGCAATACGTTTTCATTCGGACACGATTAAATTTTTAATAAGTACCATTGTGCAACATGCGTATGTTAGCTGCGAATCTCGCCTCGATGGATTTATATGTTTCACGTTTCATCCTCCTTTTCTTCTTTCTGTCTCTATATTGGTACATTTGTACCAATGACGGTACCGGTGGGTTATAATAATATATCACCCGTGCACAATGAATAAATAAAATAGCAGAATATAAATGGTGAGCAATTCGCTTGTTCAGAGTGTTCGAATAAATTTCGGTGACGCACAAGTGCAAGAAATACTTCGGGAAATGTTTCTAAAAAGTTCGGGATCTATGCGACCGTGCGCTCGATCGACGGGACGTCAAATAGCGTAAAAATACCGGGAACGAAAAATAGAAACGGAAGGTAAACGGTCGGTGCATAGCCAATCGAGCATCGTCCGGTTGACACGCGACAGGTGCACGATCCTTTCGAGGGATCGAAAAGGTGGTAGCTCGTCGAAAATTTATGGAAATCGCGATAAAACGCGGCTCGTTTCGAGCGTCGCACTCTAGCCCGCAATCGACGACGAGCTTAACTCCGGGTGATCGCAAGCATCCAGAATATGCTTCCCCGTGGAGCAACGATACGGTATCGCGTATATGTTTCGATCGTTTGATTCTCTATGACCGCGGTTTACGAACGCAGTCGACTTCTCGTGGATTTTCACGAGGACGCGTTCCTTCCGCCTCCTTTATTCGCCGGTGTTTGTCGGGACGACTCTATCCTTCGACTTTGGAACTATGTAGTTCCGAAAAACCGCTATATGTGTGTTCCCGATGAAACGTTCGAACGCTAGATTACCTGAAACTGCACGCGAGCGGAATGCAAATATTGCGATTTCGTGATGCCGACAGGTACTGGATTCCTGTGCCCTTTGGCAACTCGTGCAACTGCTTCAAAAAATCGATTTTTACCCCGTTGTACACGGGAACCGTGCTCCAGAAGTTGCGGAGCGAAATCCGGTATTTTGCAAATTTAATCAAAAAAGTTAAAGAACGGTGAAATTTTCATCGACGAAATATCAGATTATTGAAATGTTCTCGTCTCCGAAATTGTCTATTCGATGTCTCTCTTTCGCAACAGAAAAAAATAATGGAAAACTGAATTTCATTTTCTGCTGAAGCCTCTGTCGAATTTGCCAAATATTTCTTTCGCATGAAAATGTATTATTTTGGTAACAAAGAAAAACATTCGCTTCGTGCGAACCTACCAAACACCAATAGCAACTGACGTGTGTTGCTTTTCACTATTTTTATAACGTATCCTCGTTTTAAAAAAATTCAATCTTCTTGTGCGAAAGAGTGTTGGTATTAGGTTAAATCTTTTCGCCAATAATGACCGGAATATCTATGACCATGAGATTTTAGAGTTACGAGAAAAATGGCGAAATATTATAGAACAAACGAACTACACCGATTAAAAATCGCCTTTCATATTCCCTTGGTAAAACGAATCGGCTTTGTGCGATAAATCCAACAATTTAAAAATAGCAAATGCGAGACCGGCACGGTGGGTTCAGTATTAACAGGCTCAGCGGTAAATACCAAATGGCGGACGTCAGACGCCTATGACGCTGGCGGCGAACACATTGCCGTTGATTCTTTTTTAACACGCGTGACGGAAACAGCGATTGGTAGGTGGAGGGTGGCGTAAGGGTGGTTGCGTGGACGAGGCAAGGAGAACAATGAGAAGAAAGTAGCGGTACTCACAATACGTTTCGCGCATGAGTCGATCGATGGTATCCTGCTTTAGTTTGCTATTCTTCTTGCCCATGTTTCTCGGAGGGTTTGCCTGTTGGCCGGTACTTTAACGCGTTGTCCCACTCGTCCTGGGTCGTCGCCGGCTTTTCTCGGTCGCTGCGAGCTCCGAAAGCGGTCTCACCGCTCGGCCCGCATCTTTCGCTTTCGTCGAAGATCCTCGGAATTCAAAAGCACGGTCGAAGCTCTCAGCTTCGGATTGCAGAGCCGGTCTCCGAAAACTCTACGGCCACGAAACAGACTTTCGAGCTGAAAAGCTTCCGAAGTCTTTCGACTTTCTTCTCTGTTCCGCTGGCGAAACTTTCTCGAGTGACACTCGAGGGTGCTCTCCCAGCCTTTTCCTCGAGCTCGGACGACTTTTTCCTGGAAGGTGACTACCGGGCCGTCGACGTGCTAATCTATCGAGTTATCGAGAATTTCTGGCGCATCAGTCCATCCTCGATGGCCGTCTGGAAAATTTCGAAAGCTGTCGGTACCCGCCGCGTGGCTCGCATCGCGTCTCGGTCGTTCCGGGACGGAACGGGAGCCGGTCACGAACCGCGAGGGATCTCCGCCTCCTTAAGCGTTCCGGATTTCCCGCGGTTCCATTTTCCCTCTCGTGCACGAAATCCGCGAAATTTCGGACCCCGGCTCACACGAACCGTGCTATTATAAGCCCGGCAAAGGTCGCGCGGACTGACTACCAGCTGATAGCTCCGATCTACCCGTGCCACGGACCGTCACGAAGACTCTAAATGTCACCGGATTTATTAAATGAACCTCCCTGCTTACAAAAACCGGAGCGTCCTTTTCAAGGAGCGTTGCATTTATTCAGCGCGAAAGAAAGTTCCACCGCGGAGGCCGCGCCGCTGGATATTACAGGATCTTGCTCGTTAATTATGTAACGCCGACCGACGGGGGAAGTTCACCAGCGTCGGACGCGCAACCTGTTTTTCAAATATACATACGGAATTGTTCGGTTTTTAGATTTGCACCAACTTGAAACGGTAACGTAAGATCATACATTGAAAACAGTTATGATGTCGGTTTCCGTTTCTGAAACAGTTATGGAGAACAGAAAAAGTCTCATAACTGTTATGAGGTATATAGGTTCTGGTTTATGTCGGCTTTTGTTTCAGTTCTTTGGAACCGATGTTCTATTGCTTCCGTGATCGTTATTTCCCGATTCTTATCGCAGCTCTTCGGTATTGCAAAGTATTACACGTAGAAGAAAAATGTGAGTCTCGACCGATATGATACGAGAGATCGGAATTGAAACGCAGATATTTCGTTCGCCGGCAAATGCTTTAATCAATTGAGCTACCCCGAACGAGGATACATCATATCCCAGTCTTTATAAACACATACAATACCACGTAAATACTACTCGTCAGAAATAATGCCGAGGAATTGCAACACTACATACAACGTGATATCCTATCGTACGCATTTTCGAATTAACAAGGAGAAGTCACGAACTCTGGTCACCGACTTCAATAAAATTTAGTTTAGCGAATCCAGACTAAATAAAAATAAATCCACCCATATCAAATACTTGAAGGAATCATGCCTGAGAAGATTAAATGTAATAAAATCTCTAGCCAATAACAATTGGGGATCAGGTCAGTAGACGCTCCTTGAAACATATCGTGCTCTAATTTTGTCTAAAATAAATTATGGAGCAATTATTTATAATTCAGCTAAACTCAGAGTATTACAACTCCTTGAACCCATACATAACGCTGCATTGAGATTAGCCACAGGGCTATACCGTACTTGTCCAAGGAGCGGTATTTTATTTGAAGCTAAAGAAATGCCGCTTGACTAAAGCAGGAGATTATTATGCGTCTCATATGCCTCGAAAATATCTTCTACGCCTAACAACCCCACCTTTAATTACATCTTCAAAAACAAGTTCAATAACCTATATTCAAAAAAAACTTATCTACCGGTTCCTCCGTATATTAAAATCAATGAACTCCTATCCTCTTCTGCATTAGAAAATATCCCAATCATGGAACGCAAACAGGAGACAATATCCCCTTGGACCGTCTTAACACCCCAAATTGATACAGATTTAGCCGAGTCTGCAAAGGATACAAGAAGTAGTCAAGAACACATCATCAAATTTTTAGAACTCAATAACAATAAATATCTCCATCATAATAAACTGTACACAGGCGTCTCAAAATCAGATCATGGAGTAGGTTACGCCATCGTCATGGGAAACGAGACATTTAAACATCGTCTTCCCAACCAAGCGTCTATTTTCTTTGCTACAGCCTACGCAATATATGATGCTCTAAAACTAATCCAGGTTAACAACTCCAAAAATTATGTTATTTACTCCGATTCTATGGTCGTCATCCAAGCATTACTTAACCCCCTTGAAAAAGAAAAAAGCGAACTAATTAAAAACATCCTAATGCTATACACTGATCTCACCAAGCTAAACAAAAATATAACTATAGAATGGGTACCTTCCCACCAAGAAATAAGTGGGAACGAAAAAGCAGACTCAAATTCTAAGGAAGCAACAACTGTCCCGCTAAACGAAGTGAGCCCCCCTATGCCCCATCTGAGCTCATCAACCACTTCAAGAATATCGTTAGAATGCAATGGAATCACATCTGGATCACCTCTAAAAGAACAAAAATCCACAATGTGGTTAAAGACTTCATGCAAGAAATTCCTACCAATGATCTGAACAGGAAAAAGAGGATAATAATGTCTCGCCTGAAGACCGATCACACCAGTATTACACATGAACATTTACTGAAAAAAAAACGGAACCACCAACCTGCAACACCTGTCGTACTCAAATCATTGTTCACCACCTCCTATGTGATTGCAGAAGATTTGAAGCCTATAGAAGGAAGTATAAAATGAACCCCCACATGGCACTGACCTTGAAAAAGGACATCAAAAATACCTTGGAATATTTATTTGACTCCAATCTCGCCACCAAAATCTAATTCATTAATGAATCCCGTCTCTAATGATCCTAACGTCGATGTAACGTTAAAAACTTATTAAAAAAAAGAAAATAAATCCATATCAAAATAAAGAATCGTCGTGGCACCGGTGTGGCCGTGTTAAAACGACGTTTACAGAAATTTAATTCCCCGTGAAAACTGAAGTGAAAAACATAACCACGGAAAACAATCGAACCCACGACCTCCGGATTTGTGGTTTTATACGTTACCCAAATAGTCATTCCAATATCATGGAATTTGTTCCTTGTTTTTGATATCTATACACAACGTTCGGTTCTATAAAATTTAAACATTAAATATTCACACAAACGCTCGTACCTGACTCGAATGATTTTCAGTCTAGATTCGTTAAAGATATTTCATTGAAATCGGTGACTCGTAGTCCGTGACCTCTCCCTCCTTGTAAGTATAGAATCCATACTCGCAATATCTGAAGGCAGTACAATGTATTTATAGCGCAAAGCAGAACTACAGCTGGAATGCATAACCGAAACCCAGTACCGAAAAATGACGGTAATAGAGTCGAATAACATTACCGATTCTACAGAAGCGAAGCTGAAATCATCTAAAACCGATAGACCGTATGACAGAAATTTTCCCGTTTCTTCCTAACTGTTTCAGTCAGAACCGATACAATAACAGTTCGAAGCGGATGTTTTCGGATTTTGTTGAATCGTTCGGTAGGACAGAATAGAATGGAAAGGATCCCATCCTCGAAAAACCAAGAATCGAATCTCTTGGTTCCTTTATCGACAACGTCCGCTCGAATGGCCTAGTTTGGTGAAACTCCCAAGACCCCCCCCCCCCCCCCCCCTGCTTGTTTTATCGTTTTCTTTACTTCCTCGGACCCGTCGGTTTTATCGAATCTCCGCTGCTATTAATTTCTCTTCGATCTTTCCGCGGGCGAAATATTCCCAGCGCGGTTTGATTGTTT
The DNA here is from genome assembly GCF_028453695.1 of Augochlora pura. Lineage (NCBI taxonomy): Eukaryota > Metazoa > Arthropoda > Insecta > Hymenoptera > Halictidae > Augochlora > Augochlora pura. Next base: position 9,668,059 of record NC_135778.1, read on the forward strand.
GACGAAATGCATTTCGGCGGAGCTGGTCGTATAAATGGGATCGCGGATAGAAGGATATTGGAGTAAGACGCGTACGTATATTGAATCGAGCGCGTGGATGGATTATCGTCGACGCTGGCGTGTGCGAATGGAAAGTAAATCCCGAACGTCGGACGGTGAAAAACGAAGGCAGAATGGCCGAGCGGGCGGCTGTCGTTGATAAATGGTCCGAAGGAAAGGAAACTCTGGATTACAAACGAAAGAATTAAAGGCGTCTGTCGATTGTACCCGAAGTTGAACGTGATCGACGATTAAACCCCGGGGATGATAGCTGAATGACGCTTTTACATAGCTTCGAGGGAATAAAAAAAAAAAAAAAGCAGCGCCGGAAAGGACCTTCGAGGTACGCGCGATTCTGTAAAGTTTCCTCGAGAAAAACTCTGAAGGTTCTCCTTTCTTTTTTTTTTTTTAACTCGACAGCGAACGAAAAGAGAGAAAAGAGCGAACTGTTTCTCTCGTCGAATGTCGGGGAGACGGAAGGGATTCCCGATAGTTCCGCCAGTCCTAACACGCCGGTTCATTGCTATTACATTAATCTCCCTGGGAATAATTGCTTCGTTGCTCGTTGCATTATTCAGCAACGTTTCGCCGTAGGATAACGAGATATGAAACCGCGCGAAGGCAATCCATTTACCATTTACATAGCCGGGTTTGCGTTTCTCTTTTGAAGGCCGAACGCGCCGGCAATGGCCGCCCGCCATTCGCCAATTTTCTTATCCGCCGTGCGACCGCGGGAAAACTATCTTTTTGTCGTCCTCCGTCGCGGTGCCAACAGAAAGAGACGTCGCCGCCGCCGCGGAACGTCACACAGCGTGCCGTAATTAATGCGAATTTCCTTTCATTAGTCTTTTACGTGTTCCAGCTCACGACGGCGGCCGGGGGGGGGGGGGGGGGAGCGTGTCAAAAACGCAGGACAAAGTTCTCTCCTACAGTGCTTCGTATTCAAGACGAACCTTATGAACTTTTCAACTCGTTTTTAATGAAGACGAAGCTCCTGTAAACAAATTTTACATGCGTAGGACACAAATAAGGGAACGATGTGCAAAACGGCGTCTTACACGTTAAGGATAGTGCGACCAGTTACCATGATAGGGTAACCGATTGCTGTGGTTTGATCACACAAAGGCATATTGCACTTTTTGTTAATAAAAATTTGTTTATGTGTTTTCTTTCTTAACAACAGATTTTTCTATCTTTAATTTTGTTTATCTTTGAATACAAACGTTTAATGTCTAATTCGGTAAATGAAAAGGCGTCTGAGAACAAACCAAAGGCACGACGATGAATTATTCAACCAACAGTAATCGGTTTCGTACTCTATGCAAGCAGCATAGCGACGATTGTAAAATTATTGTTAGATACTGAAATTTTATAATCCTCACATTACTCCTACAATTTTAGGATCCTCGGGAAACTATGATGCCCGCGAAGCGGATATCTTGCGACTCTATCGGAGAGGCAACAATATCGAGATTCGAAACGATATCGGACGGCGATCTGAGTCCTGTTCAGCCGGAAGTTTGCGTGGAAGACCGTCGATACGGAGTCGTCCTCTCGTACTCGTCGGGGGAAGTCGCGGTTTCGACGTATTCGAGCGATTAGGTGTCGGGTGACTGGGTGACCCGCTTCGCGATCGAACCGGGTCGCACCGGTCGTGCGGGTGGGACGCTCGGTCTCCGTGTTGCCGCGGTTCCTGGGCCAGCTACAAGCCTGTACCCAAAGGACTTGCGTGGAAGTTGACCAGCAATGTGGCCTTCCCGTGTCCTTGACCCCGGACGCCCTTTCGAGCCCATCGAAGCCCCTCGCTCGCCACTTTTCTTCCACTCAGACACTGCGAGAAAGTTGAGGGTCTCCCTAGCAAGACGGATTGTAAAAGACGAAATTGTTTCCGTTCTTTTTCGCGGCTTGAGAACAGATACGTCGATCGTTGAGAATAGAATTTTATCGACCGCAGCAAGTTCGAATTGAATCAGCGCGGCGTTTGCACTCTCGGAAATTGTCGTGTATTCTTAACCGTGAAGCAGCACCCTGTTTCCCCAGACTACTAGGTATGGCTTCTTAAATATTCTATAAAGATTTATCGAAACACTCTTAACCCTCAACTGCTACACTGGGATCACGAACGACCCCTTCTGCCCTGTTTTGTAATAACAGTTCAATGTTCCACGTTTCTTTCTTTTATTTTATTATTCTTTCTATTGTTCCCAGATACGACCTCATATTTTTGCTACTCGAATACCAGAACTGATATCGAGTTTAAAAATAATTTATTGAAAACATTTTCGTAATTTGTTATTTATCGGATCATATTTAATTTAAAACGCATTAGTTACAAATAAAAATACGAATTTAGTGTTTACCTAGAATTAGATTAACACATTTCTTCGCAATTTTTATTTGGGATCTGTAGGGAACCCGGTATACCAGTCATTAATGCGAAAATCAATATATCTGTTGAAGCTGATGTATATAGATCAAGGCTACGATAACAAAACGTTCAAAAGGAGTTGAACAGATTTCGTATTCGCAATTACTTTACAGTGATTACCAGAAAGCGGTACACAAAAGGTTCTGCTGGAGACGTCAAATCCCAGGAACAAACCGACAGCGTATCGGAACGCGACATTGTTTCTCTGACCGCTGAAAATCAGCACCGTTATGTCGGTAGAAATCCGATTCCCGGCGCTTTAATGATCCAGAATTAATCGAAAGTTGATAACCGGAAGTTCGCGGCTGTCTCAACGCGTAAAAGCCTCGGCGCGCGGGCGGCCGATTAAAAGTAAATGGACGCGGCGCTAAATCGAATGAAATTTTCCCCGAGAATTTCGCGACTCGATTAACGGATTATTTCGATGGACCGGCCGATGTGCGGCGGGTTTACTTTCCGAGGGCCGAATGAAATTTTCCGAAGACTGTAATTGCTGGGCCGGGTAACAGTGGATTTCCGGTGTCGCGCTCGTCCGAGTTCCGCAACGAAATTTCGCTCAGTGAAAACAAACAGCCCACGCACGCACACACACACACACACGCGCACACACACACACCCACGTCGGGGTCCTGTGGCGGCTGCGTCGGAAACTTTGGAAAAATACGGCCGCGTTTCTGCTCGAATCCGTAGAAATTCCGCTATCGATCGCCAGTTTTCCGGTACGTGCAGCCCATTCATAAGGCAGACGAGATATCGACGCGGCTCGATCCGGCAGACCGTACGCCGCCGCGGCCGTACTCCCCTCGTAAAATAGAAACGAAGGGAAATTATCGTCGTCTATCCGTCGTTCCACCTACACAGCCCGGTTCTCCGACCACGCGACCTTTCGTCGGACCTAACTGTGGCGAGGAAAGCATACGTGGCTCGATTAAAGGCAAACGCTGCGCCGCAGCGGGCCCTGGTCGAATCGCGAATCGAAAACGCGATTCCGGCTGAACCTGACCGCACTCCCAGCCCCGAGTCTCCCTATCACCGTTACAAACAGTACCCATTAAATATGTACACGCGCTGTTTACTTATTTTGACTCAGAAACGGACACGATCACGACTGTATGCCTATGTGAACAGCGCTAAAATACTATTTTACTCCGCAAAGGTCCCGAATTTGCATGAACACCGCAAGGTTATGAACATTCAGTTGGAATGAACGAAGGTGTGTGACGAACCCGAATTTCTGTTTTAGGAAAGCGACTGCGAAGAGGGACTTCTAATTGGTCGACGTGGTGATCGGATCTCGATAGATGTAGCAAGCACAGGCTAGTCCTTTCGAAATTCTCTGCTTGCGAAGGTTCCGCGTACGGGGTTGGAAAAAACCGGCCACGCGTTGGTCATAAACAGGTGTCACAGACAGGGCGCGCGTGAACGGGGGAGCACACAGTCGAATGCAATAAACGGGGGAGCGTGCACGCATGCCGGAGCCGAAACAGGACGAGAAGGCTAACGGCAACGACTACAGGATGGAACCAGATTGTCCAGCACCGTGACTCGAGCGTTATCGGATTATTGGATATTCCGGTCTATTGGCCGATATTCCCAGAAGTAAAGGCGATTGCTGCCTACTCTTGGCACGCTGCTCCGTCGCGCCAATAATGCGACTCGTCCAAATTATTGTACCAATTATCGACGGGTTTAATAGACTTCCCAGACAGTGATGCACCGTCGTTGAACGCCGACGGTCCTATTGCCCGGTCAGAAGCGAATCGCGTTAACCTCTCTCATTAACAAACCTCTTCGTTCCCTAAGCTACGTGTACGTGCACCTTTGGCTTTGATTCTTCGCGGCGGATGATTCATGAGACATAACGAGGCAGCGTTCGCCGAGGAATCATCCGCGATGATCGTCCAAAGAATAAGGTGCAAATTCATCGCCCCTTCGACGTCTCATGAGAGAAACTTTATTTCTTTCCAGCGTTTTTTGCTTAACGCGTGCACTGCCGTGTCCGTTGTTTGTGAACGATTCTTCGTTGCTATCGAAAGCATTCGCAATGAATTCTAACTAACCCATTGCCATAGTAATCATCTATTAACTATGAATGTTTAAGCAGTTAAGTAAATTTAGGCGCACGATAAGTATAAATTTCGTTTTTTATCTATGAAAAAGTTGTAATCATCGTAGCCCTGAAAAATATGACGATGATGTTAAAAAGTCGTATGAAATCGAAATAATCTAATATACGAATGAACGGATTTCTATTTCTTTGAACCCACCGACTCAGAAGTTCGTTTACCCTTAAACGCACTATATAATCATGGATAAAGAACAGGCGTGGTAGTGTAATCGTTTTATACCGTCAGTATCGCGGCTTATCCTAACGATACGTTTCGTCCGCATTTCACCGTAAAAGCGAGCACTTGTACCTGTGCGTTTCTGCCCTGGGGCCACTCGTTGCACGCTGTAACGCCGACGTAACACTTTATGAAAGCTGTTACCCGTGGCCGATGTTTCCAATTCATGTAACACGAGCGTTACACCGCGATATAAAGCGGAATAATAGAAGCAGAGTTTCTCTCATGATTTCTTATTCGATAAGGCGATAACATACATAGAGGTCCGACAATGGCGATTGGTATTTGATTCGATTCCACTCTGTTCGAGATCCTGGCACGTGGGGACACGTGATAACTGCTCGATACAAAGTATCGAGAACGGTGCCGTCTCTTTTATCGAAAGAAGGGAGGAATGAATGTCCTACGAGTGATTCGAGTCGATCGGTACCAGGTATCGAATCGAAACGCCGTCGCGCCCCCGTTCCACGTCGCGTCAACGGGGAGCCACGATATCGTTCCTCGTTGGAAAGGGTCGCACGACCTCGGATAAACGCCCGCAGAAAATCGGCATGCGGCGCATCGTGCGCGTTGTCCCGTCTACGCAGCCTTCGAACGATCGTGGCACTGGCGTTTCGCGAGACTGTACGCAGGACTCGCTTCGGAAACGAACGCGTGGTCGCGCGAGGGTCGCCGATGCCTCCGCCATCGTTCGAATCGTCGCAATCGGCCCGAGAGTCTGACAGAAGAGATCGCGACACTGGCTCGAATGTAGACAGGGATGCAGGTCCGTGATATACCGTCCGGTGGGTCCGGCGTTTCGGCGAATCTCGCGAGATATCGATCGTCACTGTGAATCGTCGGGTTCCGCGATCGGTCGCAAGCGGTTTTCCCTCGCGGTTCGAGCCGGCAGGCCTCGGTCGACTCGCGAGACTCGGTCCAGGCCTCGGAGCGGCCGCTTTTCATTCATGAATCCTCACCGTTGTCGAGAAACGATCGCTGAGAGAACGCGAACCAGTGACGTCATAGCGTCGCGGCGCCTGGCGTCAGACTGGCTCACCGGAGGCATTACGTGCCAGTGCGTTCCTGGCGACACGCGCAAGCGCGAACCACCTCCGGTCGGAGAATTCTCGATCGTTCCTCTTTCTTTCCTCCCTCGCCCTCTCTCGCTCTCTCTTGCACACCCTCTTTCTCCCTCTTGCCCCCCCCCCCTTGCTCCCTCTTGCGCCCTCTTGCTCCCTTTTGCTCCATCTCGTCCTAGCAGCCACCCTTTCCGTTTCTCCGGCTCTCGGTCTCTCCTTTCCCTCTCGCCCTCTTCCACCCTCTACCACCCCCGCTGTTCTACCAGTTCTGCTCTTCCATCCCTCCTACCCCAGATACGAACCCGCTTTCCTATCCTATCGGGCCTCCGCACCGCTCCGCGCTCTGCTCCGCCGCGATATCCGCCGCGTCGACTTCTCTCTCCCGGTCGAACCTTGAAATTTCAAAAGCGAATTGATTCCGATCGCTCAAGGGCAGTTTGACGCGTCCGTCAGCGGCCAGCGCGGCTCGTTAACGGGACACCTCGCCACCGTGCAGACCATGTGCCACATTCGCGAGATCTTTCCCCCTTCTTCCCTCTAGAAAGAATCACAATGAGGAAACTCGAGTCGTATCGCTTGGTCTTCTTCTTCTTCTTTCTTTTGGCGGGGTGACCGAGCCAGGATCTTTTAAAGCTACGCCAATTCGAACTACTCTCTTTATGGTGCTAGGGATTACCACGCCACGAGTTGGGTGAAAGTAAAATACCAACCCCTTTAGTCTCCAGATAAGGTTTACTAGAAAAGCACTCAGGCATTTTCTGATTCTTATACAGATTGTAGAATCGTTTCTCGCGGGGTGAGGTTTTTGTTACTTTGATTATTAGTTATTTACTGTTTAGGAACCATTTTGTTACAGGGCTAAAGATAATACAGTAAGTCCGTAGTCTATAGTTAAACAATAGCACAAGGAAAAATAAAAGAGAATGCACGGATATTACAGAAAAGTTAGATCCGTTGTATCACATTTGTGACAGAAAGAATTCAAGGAGTCGCAGTAGTAGCATTTTACGTACAGGATTTAGGCAATTATATTTACCAAATGGTATCCTATGAATCGGGAGGACTGTGAAGAGTATGGTTTCTAAGGCGACGCAACCACTCATGTAACTTCGACTGTAAAATCAAGCGCCTCGATAATTCCATAAAATTCAAGTCATTTTATTGTATAAAATAAGGAAATACGTGATACCGAACACATGTCCAACTTTCTAGCATTTCACAGATACTAAATTTCGTGCACTACATGTACACGAGTCCATAAATTCAATTGTACATCTACATAAAAAATTTCGATCAGCTGGGCACAGGAAAAGCCGACGCTTCGAACGAGTCTATTATATCTACTATTATCTATGTTGTCTATACCATCTATTATCGTACGACCTGTTACGATGTTATAACAGTCGTGATATCTGGAATTTGTTGAGGATCGGATTTTTCGTGTACGAAGACTTTTTCCGGAGTCACTGTAAATTGTTTCTAGTCCCGTTGTCTCGAAGACAACGGTTCTACCTTTGAGACCGGGTCAGGTCGGTCTCCCGTCGTTTGTGCTTTTTCACCGTTCCCGTAATTGTCTGGCGCCCCTTGTACGGACCACTCTATCCGCCGTCACGTCCGTCCGTCTCTTTTCACGGTCCCGCGTTCCACTTTCGCGCTCGTCTTCGTACGCTCTCCTCTCCTCCCCTCTCCTCTCCTCCCCTTCTCGTCTGGAGAGTCGCTTTGGTCGTTCGCAGTTTGTTACACCGATGATAGCCGCGCGCAACCGCTACATTTTTCCGGGTTTACTCTTATTCGCGTCGAGTCGTTTCCGCCCCTGTAATAAAGGTGCGCTCATTTTTCTCCTCGCGGTGTTCCTCTCGCCGAGACATCCGCATAAACGGGTGCGCGTGTCCCCGGCTTTTTTAAGAGCGTCGTCAAAGCAAGCGTACCTCTTCTGTCGGTATGCCCCTAAGCTGGAGTTTGTCTGGATAACGAGCGGAAGAACGCCGAGCGAGAAACCGATCTGTTTGTTTGCAGATAACGAATGGGATCAATTTGTTACGTAATGTATTTTGAGAGCAGAGACGAGGCAAACAGTAGCAGGAGACATCCGGTGTTTCATCGTACTTGTGTTACACGATTATTATTACTGTCATTGTAATATTCTTATTATTTTTATGACATCTTATAGTAACACAATGTAGAATGGAAGAAATGATATGAACATAAAAGTACATGAATTAATTGATACGTGTGATGGATTACATTCGTACATGTAACTGCTGCAGTTGGAAAATAGTATATAAAAGAATGGTCAGAAATAGCATAATTTATATCCGGAATACTACAATATAGAAAAGAATGTTGGGCAAAATATTCTCCAGAGGTACTTTTAGCTTAAAATTTCCGCATTGACGCACTTATTGTAAGTGTATAGTATGATTATGTTATATAGTATAGGTGAGAGTGTATGGTATGTAAGAAGGAGTGTGCGGTTGTATGAATGTATAGTAATAAGATGAACATGAATGCATGGTTGTGTGCGTGAAACAAATGAATGATTCGCATCATCGATCGGGCGAGCAAGAACGGAACGTGGCGATACTTCTTCGGTGACGCCACGTGGGGAAAGAAGTCGTTTTAGTGTATACCGTTGTATAATAAAAGTTCACATTATTCATTTAACCAAGTTCCTTACATTATTAAATATATTAAAACCGAAATGAATATTACAAACAGATCTAGCAAATTCCATACGAGTTAAACCAATTTTAAATCATAGTAACAAGGCAGTCATTTCTCTTACATTGTTCCTCAGTTTGGAAACGAAAATGGTCAACTTGAAAAAGGGGAGATGCGATTTATGCGAACCTCGCGGCCCGTTTCTATAGTTATCGATTATCAGCAACAATAATCGTATCTCCTGTTCCCAAGTAATTTATTTTCGTTTTCAAGCTGAGGCAGAATTATGATCGCTGTTCACAGTAAGACATAAGAGTAACATTATTCTTCATCGTTTTCCTCAGAGAAAACTTAAGATGATAAAAACGAAGAACTGAGAATTATTGGCATAGCTATAGTCCAATACAATAATGTTGAAGCATCGGCATTGTGAAAACATTTCGCGGATCTGAATATGGATTGAAGCACCTGTAGCTGCTTTTTTCTGAACTAAAGCAACCACGAAGGAAGTATTTAACATAATTCATGAACAAGCTATTAGTAGCACCGGTGTACAATCTGCGTAAATCATGTTATACTAAAGTGGAGCCGTTAGTATCATTAATGCCATGAAAACTTTTTAAATCATCCGCATATTATGTGCTGGACGAAGGGTACAGCGCAGCTATTGTGACCAGACTGCGGATCTTGAATTGAAAGAAAAAGAAGCAACATAGAAGTGCACGGGCTAATTATGACCATTGATATACCTTGGGTCTCTCGAAGCACGAGGGATGTTTTCAAAGCCCCCTGCCTCTATTCAGAGATACGCTCGTTTTTCAACGAAAAGCTGGGCTTCGCGAAACTTTTGTACGGTCGGATCGATCGGATTCGCGGAGATCGTAGATTCCGTTAGCATGCTAACGCTGTTTTAATATTTTCCCGGTGCTGGACGCGACGTGCGACGGTTTGCGCGACTCGCCAACGGTTAGGTCGATCAATTAACCCTTTGGCTACGGCACACTTTGACACGCATCGGCCGTACGGTACGATACCATTTCACTCGCGACGTCCACTGGGTACGGCGAAGTTTTTCGTTAGACACGCATTTCTGAAGAAGTATATTAAAATATTCAAAGCACCGAATTCTATTACATTAGATCAATATTACTTGAAGTGAATATTAATTTTAAGTTTTTTTATTTATAATATTTAATAATGAAATTTAATAATAAACGGGCGAAACAGGCGAAATTTGATCTGGACGCCTATTGGCGCCTACAGTACCAGGAAGCCAACATGTGTCGGGCGCCAATAGGTGCCAACAGTAGTCAAAGGGTTAACGAAGAAATCTCTCGCCCCGTGTTCCCTTCGTACTTGCACGTGCAAGTGAAAAGCTGACCGCGCGACGCGGCGGCTCTCTCCTCGACGGATCATAACTCTCGCTTCGCAAATACCATTATGTTCTTGGGTCGCAGCTCTGCCACGGCACAGCAGAGCACGCGAGTTCATCCTCCCTCGCTGTCCGTGACCCTCGATCATCGCATCGAGTAGAAGGTAACGCTAGACGAACCCACCTTTTTTCCTGGTGAGTCAACGGCTCTTGTTCCCGCGACCTTCGTTCTTCGTTGTTGCGTACCATCGGGAAGTTTCTAGGCATCCCATCTTCGTTGAAAGGCGTATGAACAACGTATCGAGGCGATACAGACGGTCGTGAATTCTTGATCGTAAATGGGACCACACGTTAACCCAAGACGTTTCCAAGTCGATATAATCAGTGTCGCCTATATCTTCCTGAAATATACCGCAGAGCCTGATCGGCTTTCATTATTCCATCGATACGATAATAGTAAATCAAGGTGTGTTACTCGCATGCACATTATGTAACAGAAGTATCTGGAATTTGTCACTTAACCCTTCTTTGCATGATGATGGAAATTTCAATCATAACATTTAGTGAAGAAAAAAAGGTACTCAAAAACTGTAAACTTTAAATTTGTTGTTGCTGGCAACTTTATAAATGACTATTGCGTACAACAAAACGCAGTTGTCAAAAAATAGCAAACGTCACTGTCAATTAACAAGCCTAGAACTTGTCATTCCACTGTTTGTTGTACATTTCCCAAATGTAAAGGCTATTCCACAATTTCGTGTAATAAATGTGGAGTTAATTTGTGCTTGAATAAAAATAATAATTGTTTTTTAAATTATCATTTAGAATAAAGGAGAATAAGTAAACAATATCTTTTGATTTATTTAGTACTGAGCTATATATGTAACAATGCATAATGATGTAAATTTCCATCATACTGTTTTTTAAATAATTCAAATTCTTATTTATACTAGGATTTTTTTAAATATTTTTCCTTTAATCTAGAGCATTAATTACATCAACCTGATTTATTTTAAAAAAATAGGAAAAATCATGCAAAGAAGGGTTAAAGGCCGCGAAACATTTTTATATTAGGTTGGGGAAAAAGAAATCCATTATTTTTTCGGTACACGGCTGTAGCGATCGATATTTGTTAAAGTATCGATCAAACAATTTCAGATTTATGCTCGTTGAAAAGTTAACATTTCGCACTACAAACATTCTTTTTCTGTTTTTTGTTTGGTCCATTCAGTTGCGAACTGCAGGG